>NW_027397112.1:10162696-10212682 GCF_003265705.2 Callorhinus ursinus
CACACACACACACACACACACACACACACACACACACACACACACACGGAATCAGAGAATCTGGCCCAGGCTTGCCAGAACCGTTTATTTACAGGGTGGGCTACTGGCCCAGGGTGTCCTCGGGGCTGTGATGCAGTGGCAAGTCCAGGACCCCAGCTCCCCAGCTCCAGCTCAGTCACTCTGGGCCTCTGGCTTAACTCGCCCCAGAAAGGTTATGGCCCAGGGCCAGGCACCTGAAAGAAAGTGCTAGATGTGCCCCAGCCCCTTATCACAAACCCCACACCCCAATTGGGATGGCCCTCAGCCAGGGGAGCCCAGGGAAGGGAGCAAGTAGGAACAGAGTCAAGGGCACAGGCCTGGGCACTCTTCCACCCAAGGACCTGGCTTTTGCATGTTCAGGAGCCCATACAGGAGGCCCCAGGCTGGAGGGAATGGTCTCGCCTTGAGAGACCCTAATAGAGAGGCTGTCAGGTGGGACTGATGAGGGTCAAGACAGGGTACAAAGAGCAGGGAGAGCTCAAGGCCAGGCTGGAAGGGACCAAGGGCAGAAGGCAGGAGCACAGAGAGTGCAGGGAATGGTGGGCAGGCCAGGCTGCTCTCCCATCATGGCCCCACTCTCCTCTCCTACGGGGTCAGATTTGGGACAGAAAAGCTCTAGGGCATGTGGTGGTGTTTGGGAGCCCCTGGCAGACCCCAGAAGGGACCAGGAGGGAGGCCGCACTCACCCTGAGGGCTCTGCTTCACCCAGACATGATGTGTTTGACAAAGGCTGGGAAGGGAGACAGAAATCAGTCACCGCACTTGGCCCCTCTCAGCCTGACTTCCAACCTTCCCACCACCCTTTCTCCAGACTCTGATTCTTTCTCTTATTTGGGGTTGTTCGGAGAAGCTGGAAGAAGAGACCTAACCTCTGCTGTGTCTTCTAAGCTGACACCTGGACATAGATGAAATGAGCTACGTTGTCTCTGCTAATCCCCACAACCTTAAGAAAGGTGCCAGCATCACCCCATTGTTCAGATGAGAAAATTGAGGCTCAGAGAAGGTAAGTGACTTGATCTAGGTCACACAGCCAGTCTATCTCCAAAACCCATGCTCTTTCCATTATATTATGCTGTTCACTCCAAGGATGGAAAAGAACATCCATTGGGAACTCACCAACACCTATCTAGCCTCTAATTCCTGGATCTGTTCTGTTCTGCAGACCCGCCCAGCCCAAACTGTGCCCGCCATCCCCGGGTGCCCCAGGAAGTGAGGCATGACCTGATACCTTCGTAATTGATGCACCCGTTGGCATCCTCTTGCCCAGCCAAAAGCTGCTCCACCTCAGCCTCAGTCATCTTCTCTCCTGGGGTGGGGGCAATAGGTTCTGAATTACACATGGCAAAGGAGGGACAGGCCAAACCCAAGCACCCCCTCGAGTCTCAAGGCCCAAGGCTCCCCAGATCTGGGAAGTGGACATTCAAGCTTTGGAGGGGGAGCCAAGGGTCTTAGGTCTTTCCTACTCCCCACGGCCTCTCCCTCTGCCCTACAGCCAGAACTGGGGGAGCAGACCAGGGCCCCCGTGACTGAGGCAATGACAAGGATGGGATCCCTGGGTCCCACATCTCAGGCTTCAGCCCTGCTCTGCCAACCTGCTCTCCTTTCCTTCCAAGCCCAGCTGAGCAGACCCAGTTGGAGGAAGGTTGTTCCTGCAGAGCCTGAAGAGACAGGGCCTGAATCAGGATGTGATCCTCAGGATGCAGGGACCCCAGTCTACCCCCTACCTATGCCACCTGGGCACTTCCCACCACTCCCTTCCTTCCCCTTGGGCACCACCAGCCTGCATACCCAGGGTGGCGAGGACATGGCGAAGCTCAGCACCCATGACTGTGCCATTACTCTCCTTGTCGAAAACACGCAGCCCTTCCACAAAGTCCTCA
This sequence comes from Callorhinus ursinus, assembly GCF_003265705.2. Classification (NCBI taxonomy): domain Eukaryota; kingdom Metazoa; phylum Chordata; class Mammalia; order Carnivora; family Otariidae; genus Callorhinus; species Callorhinus ursinus. Next base: position 10,164,616 of record NW_027397112.1, read on the forward strand.
TAGGTGCCCTGCTCCTTGTTGCGGGAGATATGCTGCAGGATGGGCAGGAACGTCTCGAAGTCCAGCATCTTCGCATTCATCTCTTTAGGCAGGAAGGAGAGAGAATGTGATGTGAGTAGAGGCTCAAGGGGAGCGGCGAGTCGGTAGGGGGCCTCGCCCCAGCTCTGCCAGGCGAGGACCAGGGTGGAAGGGAAGAGCCACTATGACTCCACCCAGACCTCTAAGCTCCAGGTGGCCAGCTCAGGGCGGGGGGGGGGGGCGCAGGGGTGGTCCGAGGGTGGTCGCGGCAGGATTTGAGGGGCCCGAAGGGTCACAGAACCAGGCCTCACATTCACAGCTTAGACTTTTGACCTGTGACAGACACATCATGGAGGTAAACCGAAAGGATTGCCAAAAGGGAATTTTGCATCATTCCTCCTTTGGGTCTCTTCCCTAGACCACGTTGCCTGGAGCAACGCTGAAACAATAATTTTTATAAATTTGCAATTCTTTTGTGATGAGCCAGCCCACTTCTCCCACATTATGGTGTGTTAAAAGCTTTAATTTTTAAATACCACAGATGTTGGCAGTTCTTTCTTCTGTAACAACACAGGAACTTCCAAAAATGGAAGCTCCCAGACATCTTTTACCTCTGAGAAGCCCTGCTGGTCCTCTGGCCCTTTCCTGCCCACCTTCTTCACCCCACAGTGGTATCTTCACCAGCAAGAGGAGGAGGGGAAGGGGCCAGAACCAAGAAAAGGGGAGGGGAGCAATATGGGGCCCAGGAAGCCTCTAGAGAAGGCCTGCCCTGGCTGGGGGGCTCCTGCCCAGGTCTGCCTGTCCCCACCTCGTGCCGACACCTCTCTGAAGGACATGTGTGTTAGAGCAGCTGTTAACTCTACTACCAAACATAACAGATGACAGTCACAAATAGGACACATTGCCTTGCACCACTTTTGAAACTCATTCACCAAAACCTACTAAATGCAAATGAGTGACAGGGCATCATTACGGAGCTCAAATTGAGTCCGCTTTAACTTGAATGAATAATTTGCAATCTTTAGTGCTCTCACCATCATTAGAAACAAAGTCTTCGTGACATTTCAATGCAGTAACGCCGCAACTAAGACACTGGGCGTAGGGGTGCGGGCAGGTGGTTAGTGGTCAGATCCCCATCTCACTTCCCTGCACCCTGGGGTGTCAGAGGAAGACACTGAAACAACAGCAGGTCGTTCCTGCCCTCCAGGAGCTTTGACTTCACAGGGAAAACAAGAGCAAGCCCTGGCCACATTCTTCAAGAATCAACTGTCGGAGACTTCCAGATAAATTCTAGCAAGGGGAGAAGGGTAACCTGGGGAAGAGGTCTGGTCTTGAAGGGCTATCATGGGAGAAGAGAAAGAGCCCCAGGGGCCTCAGGGCAGACACCAGGAGGTCGAGCCACAGGCCCACGCTGACCTTCAGGCTTGGGTTTGCCCAGGACGCGCAGCACCTCGGCGTTGGTGGGGTTCTGGCCCAGTGCCCGCAGCACGTCCCCACACTGCCCATAGGTGATCTTCATCTCTCCAGTCGGCGTCCGGTCAAACAACGAGAAAGCCTCTTTGAATTCTGCAGAGAGAGGACCTGACTGCAGCCTCCCTGGGGCCAAGCGAAGACAGTGGCCAGCGGCCCATCAGCCTCCACTCAGGCTGAGAGCAGGTCAATGTGGCTGATAAAACATTTCAGTATTTGCCCTCGGCCATCATTCCAGCCCCTCCCTGGAAGCCCACCCACGCCATCTTCTGACAACCAAAGGGGCATCCTGGAGCCTCCGTGACCTGCTCCAGCGCTGGGCCTGGGATCCCTTCTATCAGGTATTGTCCTGTCATCTGAATATCTCCCCTGCGCCGCCCCTCCAGTCCACGTACCCTGCCCTGCTGCAGGGGAGGGGCCTGACTGTCAAAATGGCAGGGAAGTGAAAATAACACTGGCTCAGGAGTCAGGATTCCCAGCTTCTCATCTTGGCTCTGCTGAGTAGCCCAGAATGAGCCCAGCTAGGACTCCTATGCAAACCCAGGGAATAAAGCTCCACCCTCCCCTCCCTTCCCAGTTAACTGTGTCAGAGGAGGTGGTGGTGTGCGGTGGCACTCTGCAAAGTGATAAGACCCGCTCAGAAGTCAGCTCACAGTACGGCCTGTTCCGGGCCAGACAAGCTGACATGGTCGAGAGAGTCGGACCACACCAGCTCTTCCACTGACCTACCACTGGCCTTGAGCAAACTACTCACTTTGGTGGGCCCTCATTTTTTTTTAGCTCTAAGTGGGGATATAATGTCCACCAGAGTGAGTTGCTGGGGGGATTATCAAATGTACCAAGCATGCTGTCTAGCACATGGTAAGGGAATCAACAAAGGGTGGTTACTATCGTTTCCCTAGTTCTGGAGCCAGCTCAGAGCTCTAGGGACTAGACTCCCTGAAGGTACCAGGGCAGGTGTCCAAGGAGCAAGGTCAAATTAAGGCACTCCTGGGCCCTTTGCAAAGAACCTTAATTCCTCATTAATTTGGATTCAACCAGTTCATTACTGGGGATAATTTGGACTGGGAATAGCAAAGAAATGGTTTACTAAACAGATTAACAATATAAACCAAGGAAGGTATGAACCACTTAGGGAAAAAGCTGCTTTTAATCCTCACCAAGTACTCTAGAAACACTTATTCCTTAGAGGCTGCCTACGGATTATTTACAAATCATTCCACATATTAAAGCAGTTCTGCAAGATGTTTATTTGCAAGTCTTTACTAGGCCTTGTAAGAATTTAAAAGGTAAAAAACCACGTCTTTCAATTACTGAATAAGTTCAAATTCCATTTCCATTGCTTACTAGCTGTGTGATGTTGGGCAAGTAAATATTTAACCTCTATAAACCTCTTCTCCTCTATAAATGGCACCTACCTCATAGGGTTCTTAAATTACATTCAAATTGGATACAATAATGCATGTTAAAAATCTTAACAAAATGTCCTGCATAAAGTAAATGCTCAAACAATGCTGCTAGTCTTATCTTACTGCATTTAATCTCAATTTTACCACTTAACTATGTGATTCTGGCCAGGTCACTTAACCTCACTGACTTTCATTTCCTCTTTTGTCTAAAGGAAATAACCCCTACCTCACAGTTTTGTTAGAGGATTTAATTTTTTATTTTTTTTTTTACTTTTAAAGCAATTAGCATGGCTTCTGGCACAAATTCAGTGCTCAATAAATATGTTAGTTGAATCTGAACTCAGACTTTTTTTTAAAAATGATTTTATTTATTTAACACAGAGAGAGAGCATATACATGGGGGGAGGGGCAGAGGGAGAGGGAGAAGCAGGCTCCATGCTGAGCAGGGAGCCTGATGCGGGGGCTCCATCCCAGGACCTTGGGACCGTGATCCCAGCTGAAGGCAGACACCTACCTGACTGAGCCACCCACGCGCCCTGAACTCGGACTTTTTGATCTCCTAGTTCATTCAGAAGAGTGAGGTCAGATGTAATAAAAGAAGGAGGCTCCTCATAAAAGAAGAATATAATGATCCTTAACAGGAGGGTGGAACATGAGGGGGAAAGTGAAAGAACTATGACCTATGATTTGATCACTTACAATGGACCGAGCTCTGAGCTAATAATGTTGTCTTAATCTTTCAAAAACCTTATGCTATAGGTATAATTATCCTCATTCATAGACCAATGCACATGTGACTTCCGGTCAACTATTCAGAACACCAAGAAAATAGTGAGGAGGAAGGAGGAGAAGGGAAAGACCTATTGTACCTGCAACGCTCCAGCCCGCTGCAAAGCCTGGTATACACATAAACCCCAAACACTCAAGTTTAGGGCTGCTACTAGGTAGAAGACAGAGCCAGTGTGATCTTGGGGTGCAAGAGAGGTGATGTTCATAGGCCCAGAAGAAACCTTTTCTCAATAGTCTATAGCAGTCAGGGCCTTGCTAGAGCTAGGAGCAAAGGTGGTAATCCCTTCCTGTAAGAATATGGAAATCTGGGTGCCTGGGTGGCTGAGTTGGTTGAGCATCCAATCTTGATTTCCACTCAGGTCATGATCTCAGTGTCATGAGATCAAGCCCCGCCTCCCAGCTCTGCGCTCAGCGGGGAGTCTGCTGCTCTCCTTCTCCCTCTCCCTCTTCCCCTTCCCCCGCCTCGCATGTTCTATCTTTCTCAAATAAATAAATAAATCTTAAAAAAAAAAAAAAGAATATGGAACTCTGGAGAGGGACCAGTAAGTAAGTCAAGAGTTGGAAGCTAGTTTCTACAAGGAAAAAAAAAAAGGCATTAAAATAAAATGGGGCCATATCACCCAGAGAATATAAAACAAAGACAGGATTTGATAACTATCTTCAAATAGAGGCTATCTAAAGGATGCTGAATAGAGTCATGGAACTCTGAATTGAAAAGAACCATATATTCTTACTTTGCAGATAAGAAAATTAAGGTTCAAAAAAGTGACTTGCCCAAAGTCTCATGGCCAATAGTGGCAGAATTAGGGCCAATACTAAAATCTCCTGATTCCAAATAACATTCTTTCTAGCATAACATAAGAAAAACATCTTCAGCTTCATCAAAGAGCAAATGAAGAGACAGCAGAAGTAAAATTCAAACAGAAACAATTCCGATCCAAAATAAGGGACATCTTCAAAGTCAGAGGGATGACCGAATGAAATGAGTTAGATCATAGCCCTGAAAATCTTCATGGACAAAAGAGGCAACCAGCTGTCCCAGTTGACTTTGACCGTGATTCCCATTTGGGAAATGAAAAATTTTTATCATTAGTTGACTCTCTACTCTTCATGGGTACCACCATGCTTGTATCTACACACAAGTATATATTTAACTAAAATGCATTTAAATTAACTTTAAGGGGTGCCTGGGTGGTTCAGTTGGTTAAGCGACTGCCTTCGGCTCGGGTCATGATCCTGGAGTCCCAGGATGAAGTCCTGCGTCGAGCTCCCTGCTCAGCGGGGAGTCTGCTTCTCCCTCTGACCCTCCCTGTGACCCTCCCCTTCATGTGCTCTCTCTCGCTCTCATTCTCTCTCTCAAATAAATAAATAAATAAATAAAATCTTTTAAAAAAATAAAATTAACTTTAAGTATTTTACAGCACAACAAACTATTGACTGAAAGTGAATGTCCACGGGGTATTGCAAAAGCAGAGTCAGATTGAATTCACTAGTTTCAAAATGCATCTGCTAGTTCTCATGCCCTATTTGTGGGCAAATTGGCATCACTTTTTGGGAAGACAATTTCACAATAACTATTACAGTTTAAAATGTATGTATCCTTTGACCCACTCCTAGGAAGGTCCCCTGGGGAAAGCATGCTGCCGATAGCTCCCAACGGGAGACAAACTAAAGGTCTATCACTATTAGCCTGATTTAATTAAAAGGTACATCCATGTATAAGAATATATGTAATTCTTTAAAAAAAATGAAGTAGAACTGTTTGTTAACTATAAAAAGATACCAAGGTATATTGGGGCGCCTGGGTGGCTCAGTTGGTTAAGCATCTGCCTTTGGCTCAGGTCATGATCCCGGAGTCCCAGGATCGAGTCTCGTATTGGGCTCCCTGCTCAGTCGGGAATCTGCTTCTCCCTCTGCCTCTCAACCCACTCATGCTCTCTCTCTCTCAAATAAATAAATAAAATTTTTAAAAATAAATAAATAAAAGATACCATGGTATATTAATTTATTATATTTATTATATTATATCTTGAAAAAAACAGTGGATATCTTTTGAAGAGGGATCAACATGACAGGAAAGCAAGAGGAAAATATTTTTATTTTTTATTTACTTTTAAGTAGTATATGAGTTTTTGTTTTTGTTTTACTGTGTGCAGGTATTGGTTGACCTTTTTTTTTTTAAGATTTTATTTATTTATTTGACAGAGAGAGAGACAGGGAGAGAGGAAACACAAGCAGGGGGAGTGGGAGAGGGAGAAGCCAACTTCCTGCTGAGCAGGGAGCCCGATGTGGGGCTCGATCCCAGGACCCTGGGATCATGACCTGAGCCAAAGGCAGACAGTTAACGACTGAGCCACCCAGGAGCTCCATAATTTTTTTTTAAATATAGTATGTGCTGGGCGCCTGGGTGGCTCAATAGGTTAAGCATCTGCCTTCGGCCCATATTGAGCCCCACATCAGGCTCCTTGCTCAGCGGGGAGTCTGCTTCTCCCTTTCCCTCTGCTCCTCCCCCCTGCTCATGCTCTCTCTCTCATGCTCTCTTTCAAATAAATAAATAAAATCTTAAAAAAAGGGGGGTTCCTGGGTGACTTAGTCAGTTAAGCATCTGTCTTGGGCTCAGGTCATGATCCCAGGGTCCTGGGATCGAGCCCCACAATGGGCTCCCTGCTCAGCAGGGAGCCTGCTTCTCCCTCTCACCCTGTTTGTGCTTCTCTCTCTCTCTCTCTCTCAAATGAATAAAATCTTAAAAAAAAAAGATAAGGCTAAATGAAAGAAATTAGTATTTTAAAATAAATAAATAAATAAAAATAAAATTGCACACCTCTTAAAAAAATAAAATAAAATATAGTATGTGCTTAGAATCAAGGAATTGGATCAGATGACCTTTCAAGGTCCCTTTTAACTCTAAACTTCTAACTCTAACTAAAACTTAATGGTTTTATGTCCTAGAGGCATTTGGTGGGGAAAACAGAGGGATAAGTTGCAATGGCAATGAGCCCCAGCTATAAAGCAGATAGAACATGATGAAACATTCTATTCTCAAAACACCAGACTCCTACAGGAGAGGGGCAACAATCAGGTTGGAGGGTAAGAGATCTGGAGGCTTGTCTTGAGAGCTGCACTTAATAGCACTTCATATAACATTGAGTAAACAAATTGTCTTCATCAAAGATGGAGAAGGGTTGGTGATGGGGATCACAGGTGGACTAGGAACCCCCCAGTCATCACTGGCCCTGCCACCTTTAGCAGGTAAGCATCTCGGCAGGCTACAGGATGAGCGGGGAGGATGCCAGTGACCTAAGGAGGGCTTTCCAATAACAGGAACAGAAATGAGGGTTCTAAATATCTTGAATAGTAGGTTTTGTGGGTGGAGGGGAAAAAAGACATTTTTGCTGTGCATCTATTATGTTCCAGGCGGTCTGGCAGAACAGTTGAGAATTCAGGTCTGCAATCAGAGCGCCTGAGTTTGAGTCCTGGCTCTGCTTACCAACTGGCTGTGTGAGACTGGGTAAACTACTGAACCTGTCTGTGTCTCAATTTTTCACAGTAAAATGGGGGTGATAATAGTCCCTACCTCCTGGGGGTGTCAGGTGAGAACTGAGTTAATCCACATAAAGTGCTTAAGTCATCACATATCCTAGGTGAAAATGAGCAAATACGGGTGAGCGATGATGATGATTAAGGTGATTACTAGGACCCTGGTGATAGCAACTACTCTTCTCCATCCTCCTCCTCCAGGGAAGTGAAGCAGAGGGTGTGCTGGGGGAGGGGCGGCTGTCAGTACTCACCTTCGATCTGGTCGGCAGTGAAGTCTATCTGTGGGGAAAGAAACACAGGAATGAGGGCTGAGACTGCCAAAGGCTCCCAGAGGGAAGCAGAAGTGGCTTCCACCACAGTCGGGGAGGGGGGAGGACCTCCTGCAGGCCACCAGTGGGCGGAGGAGACGAAGTACACCCCAGTCTCCTGACGAATGAACTACAATGAGCTATCAAATAGTGCAGCCACCAGAGCTCCCTCAATACCACGTGTGAAGTGATGGCTCAGAATGAGAGGAAAAGAGAGAAAGAAAAATACTCTAGAGAACTCTAGAACCTATGGTGACTCCCTATGGCTATTTCTTCGGGCCAAATGTAAATTGCTTATCCTAGCTGGCCATAAACTGCCCTCACTTCCAACCTGACTCCACAGTCCACCCACAGTCAGACTTCCTCTCCCTTTGGGCATCCACCACTCTTCACCCTCCGCTCCCCTTTCCTCCTTGATGCTGACTCTCCATTCACCTCCTTCAATCCCACCTTCTCTTCCCTCACCCCATCCCATCCCCACCCCCCCACCCCCCAGCACATGTCCCTCTTGGGCATCAGGACAGCAAGCCTAGCTTGGATGAGCCCTCGATGTTTCCTAACTATCCCACAGTCCTGCCTCTAGCTGTGCCCAGGCCTCCTGAAGCCAGGATTCCCCCTGGACCAGGATTTTTGTTACTGCTCACAGAGATGCCTGGCACGGAGCAGACACTCAAAAAACGTTTGAGTGAAGGAATAAATTTTGGATTCGCCCCCACAATGCATAATAATTTAATGCTGAGTAGAGAAGAGGCTCTGAAAATGAATGACAATGAACAAGCATGAGTCATTATTGTAATTTGGGATTTTGTGTGTTACTTCATCATCCTTAATCTGCCACCATGCTCCCCACCTGATCTCCTCTTCACCAGGGGTGGTAACCACCCCGGCACATCTTTTTCACGGAGCACCATTTCTAGTCCTAACTCTGTGGCTTGTGCTGTGCCCTGCAGGCGAACCCCTGTTAATGAGGACCTCTGGGGGTGGCTGGAATGAGCTAGGAGAACGGAGGAGGGGTTACACCGGGTTGGGAAGGAAACTAGCTGTGATCAGGACCGGGCTTTGCTGCAGGTGGGGTTGGTCAGAAAGGTAAAGATACCCCTGAAATAGGGTAAAGGATGCTTTGCATGAACTCTCTGAGAGAAAGGCGCAGTTGCCCCAGGAGTAGATGTGTAAGAGAAATGAGTATAAAAACATAAAATCAGAATCTGTGGTCATAACCACACATATTGGGTTAAGTTTACTTTTGTTCTGTCTTTTTGAGCAGAGTTTTCGAAGCAAAGGAACCAGATAAGTACAGTAGTAGGGAAATCATATCCTTCCAATCATGAAGAACACCTACTTCTTTTTTTTTTTTTTTCACTTTAAAGCAATTTCAACAACCCTCAGGATTGGAAGATCCAGATGTGGGAAAGAGACTGCATCAAAAACTAAGGATTTATTATATGTTGGCTAACTGAACATAATAAAAAATTAATAAAAATAAATGAATTAAAAAAAGAGGACTGCAACTGGGGGAGAGAAAGGGGGGGGAGGTGGGGGGATGGAGGGAAGTGATGAGTCAAAGAGAAGGCTCTGATCTGATACCACTAGGCAGCTGTCGCCCGGACACCAGGGACCAGGCTACCCCCCAGGAGGAGTGCATTATCAGAATGAAGCAGAAATAAAAGCATCCTGATAGGGCGGGAGAGAGTCAGCTTTTCTTGTGAGGTTCTGCCGGTAGTGGGAGTAATGTATGACCCGGGTACTTTCAAGGTCTTACACGATTGCCTCCACGTGTACCATAACAAGCCCAGGGACATGCAACTGCCTCCATCTCTTGGCCAAGCCGGTTATGCTTGACCCCTGACCGTTGCAGGGATTACCATAGATCAACCCCAGGGTCCTCGGCACAACGGCAGGGTCTCCTGGGATTGTAGGTGCGGGGGAGGAATCCTGAGAGGGCTAGGGAGGATCATCCAAATTGGAGCCCGGAGGTTCAGTTTCCCTAACTTCTTGTCACAGAACCTGGTCCTGAGCTCCTATTTTGATCTGATTCTTCACCACCTCCAGCCCTGCCCTTGTGGCTATCCCCAGGGGCCCACCACTCCCAACCTGTTATTAATAGCTCTTCATACCAGTAGCACTTGACCTCTTAGGTTCTGGTGCCAAGACTTAGAACTGCTTCACTCTCCAGAGGCCTCTGACCCCTCCTTCCCTGGCCCAGCCCCTCCCAGTTCCATTCCTTCAGCAGCTGGGCCAGATAGCTGGGAGGCCTGAAGTGACTGAGTCAGCAGGCAGGGCTGGTGGACCAGCTGCAGGGAGAGGAACCTTCCAGTGAGGGGAGCAGGGCGGGCAGAGAGGGAACCAGGCCCCACTCCCTCACCAGGTTAGAGGGAAGGTCTCAGCCTGGGATGGGCCTGTCCACTGCATACCCCAGACAGGAGCCCAGGCTGAGGCCACAGAAGGAGGGAACCACTTTGGTACAGGAGGAGAGAGGGAAACAGGCTCCTCTCACCTTACCTAGAGCCTCTCTACCCCCAACACGTGCCCACTGAAAGGGTCTTTGAGAACAAAGCCTATTCCAGACCCCCAGCTCCCTCACTGCTTACATCACTCACTCCAAGTTGCACTGGTGGTTATCATGTGTCTCTTCTCCAGAAAGATATCATACTACCTCTAAGGAAAGGGTCAGTCTCCTTCTCTTCACTATGATGGCTCCCACAGTGCCTTAAAATTTAAGGCTGAATGGTTAGTTGGTTGTATCTCCCTGCCATTCCCGACTCTGCTGGGTACATTTGGGATGACAGAGCAGGGTTTCCTCAGAGCAGAAACCCATTCCTGAGGGGAAGGCCTACAACCCCAAATACCCCTCAGCAGCCCCCACACCAGTTCCACCACCCTGGGCACCAGGATGTGGGGCATGGGCCACCACAGCCTTCAGCCCAGTCCAGCCTCCAGAAAATAGGTCTCTAAGGTCCAGGACAGACAGGATCCTGAATGTCATCCCCACCTCCACCCCAGTGGCTAAGCCTCACTCACCTTTACACTCTTGGGATCAAAGGCAGGTTCCTTGGGGGGCTCAGGAGCTGGGGCTGGGGCAGAGGCTGGGGCGGCCTTGGCCACTTCCTTCTTAGGTTCAGGCTTCTTGGGAGGCATGTTGTCTTGCTGGGATCTCCGGGAGAGATGGAAGCTAGGAAGGAATCAAGAGATGTGGTGCCTGGGAGATGAGACAGGAGACTGGGCCGCCTCCCTCCCCTTTTATCCTGGGCAGGAGCCCCCACAGAGGGGCTGGGTGAGAGCAAGAGCAACTGCTCTGACTATAAAAGGAAGAAACACCAGCAGGGTACAGCTGACAACTGTGTATTGTCACCAGGTTTGCGGCAACGAGCCTCCCCTCCCTCCACACCTCACACTCCTCCTGGCCTCCAACTCTGGGACAGGCTGACCCCTTCCTGCCAATGGGTGGAAACCCAGAGGGGCCAGGAAAACAGACCCTCTCAAAAATGCCAGAGTCCAGCCAGAGAGATGAGCTGACTAGAGCAGTTGATAACCCTCACACAAAGCCCAGGGGAGGGTAAGGCTTTTTTTAGCCCCTCCTGAGCAGAGGCAGCCCACTGCACATTCCTTTTAAGCCTGGCTCCTTTAAGCTGAGAGCCACTCTGGGGCCTCAGCTCTGCCCTGAGGCTCAGCTCTCAGGCCTGGAGCCCTGAAGCAACAGCTGGTCCAGCCAACCCACACTGTCCCCACCCCTTCCCAATTCACAGGGTGAAGCCCTCCATCCTCCAGAGCAGGCATCCCAGAAACTCCACAGACCTCGAATCCCTGGGTTTACCCGCACCACCAGCAACCTCAATCATTCATTCAACAAGTACTGAGCACTGAACTTGTGCCTGGGGGGCTGGAGTGAGAGGCAGGGAGGTGTGGCTAAGAGTCAGTGTGACTGGAGGTCAGAAAACTTGGGTCCCGTTGTCACCATACCTCTAACTCACTCTGTGCCCCAGGATTCTGTGTGTGTGTGTGCATGTGCGTGTGTGCGCGCATGTGCTTGTGTATATGTGTGTGTACATGTACACTTATCTGTGTACGTGCAGTGCTTACTGTGTACCAGGCACTGTTAAGCGCCATCATATAAAATCTCATTACGTCTTCACCACAATCCTATAAAGTAGCTATCATTATTACTCCCATTTTACACTTGGGGAGATTGAAACTAAAAGTGGTCAGGTAACAAGGTCACTCAGCTAATTAGCTATGAGCTGGATCAGAACCCAGGTGTGTCTGATTCTAAAGTTTATGCTTAAATCATTGAGATCATAATCCCATTGATGAGGGGGGCAGTGCACACATACTACGTTTGTGTGTCCATCCGGAAGGTCAGGCTGAATATACACTAACATGTTAGGAAGAAACACCCCTGGGACCCGGGGGCGGGGAGGAAGGGGGGGATGACGGCAATTCATAATTTTGTACTTTTTTCACTTCCTGTATTAATGGAAATTTTTAATAATGAGCATATACTGTTTTTGTAAAAACCATTGAAAGTCTATAAATGTTCAGAAAACAACAAAAAAGCTTACCCACTGCACAGAATTGCTTTGAGCTGAACTTTAAGTCTCTCCAGTTCAAAGGATAAAAGTCCAAGCTGAGAGAAGCCGAAGTCACTCTCTCTAGGCCCTCCCTATGAAGGGACCCTCCCAATGAAACAAGATGGCTACACTACATACACCTGCGTGCGATTCCAGATTCCAGGTGCCCGGGGCCCACATCCGCTCCTTCCCCAGGCTCCATTTTCCCGATCTTTCCGAGCCAAAGGGGCCCTTAGAGTTGGTCTCATCCTACCTGCTTTCATAGGTGAGGAACCTAATGCCCAGAGGGACATTTAAGCGGCCTGGAGACATTCAGCCATTCATAGGCAGAGCCGAGCCGGCTAATTCTGGCTCCCGAGCAGTGTGTGGAGATCTGCCCCCCCCCCAACGCCGCAGCTCCTACGGCCTCGGTGGGCTCTCACCACTGGTACGCAGAGAGGCCTACAAAGGAAACTGAGGGAGGAAAAGGAGCCAGGACTTGCCCCAGGGGATACTAGAGAGAGCAAGACCCCAACCCAGGCCAGTACTGGTCCTGGCTGGGACAGAAGCTGTTGGCCCTCTCACCTCACCCCACCCCTCTTCTGCCTCACCTTTTCTCTTCCTTCTGACTTCATGTCACCTGCTTCCAGGGGCCTCTGTTCGCACCCTTCCATTTTCCCTATCTTTCCCTTCCTTGACTTCCTCATTCCCCAGGGGTTGGGAGCTCAGGTTGCTGATGGTGAGGAAAAAAAAAAAAGGAAGGCCAGCCTCTCCCCTCCTCTCCTCCCACTGCACCCCCTTCCCGGACTAGGTGTGCTGTAGGGATTTGCAAAGATACACAAACCGGGGTTTGGTGGAAAGCTGCAAGCCGGAAGCTGGAAGATCCAGACACTGGTCGTGACCTTGCGAGCCACTCCCCGTCTCTGGGCCTCAGCTTGCTTATCTCTAAAATGAGAGATCATCAGGAGCTTTCAAACAGTGTTCAACAGACACCCAAGGATCCCTTAACTTGCTTCCGGCTGCAAGAGACGTGGAGAGGCCAGGTTGGGAGCTCCCCCTGCCCTTTCAATCAGCACCACTCCTGTGTTTTATCTACACCGAGGTCCCACGATCATTGTCTAAGAAATGATTCCATGGTTTAAGAGTCTAAAAATAACCACTGAATGAAATGCTCTCGCATTTCCCCTTCCAGTTAAGAAACAAGTTATTTTAACCATTCTAGTAAGAAGTTTGATCCTCAAAAGACAGAGTCAGGAGTTTCCTTTCACTTATCCTTCTCTTTTTTTCCTTTTTCCTTCTTTCTTTGTTTTAATTCTCAGGAGGAGCGAAATATCCAGTCCACTTGGAAACAGAGCTCTGAGGTTAGAGAGCTGGCTGAGCATCTGCAGACATGAAAGGGTGTGGGCCTTCAAGACAGATGAGCGTAGGGCCGAATCCTAGATTTGACATTTCCTATCTCGGGCCCAGGACCCTAAGGACCTTCAACAGTAAACGTTTCCTTCTCAAGTTGTTGTGAGATCCGTATGAAACGACATAAGCAGAGCACCACAAACCATCCCTGGCACATTAGAAATACTTACAGCTGTTAATTTAATTCGCTTTCCTAGATGAAGCGAGATGTGTGTTGGGGTTTCTCAAACTCCCTGGAAAGAACTCCAGGAGAGGGGGCCCCCTGGGGGAGGGACAGGTAAGGTGGCAGCAGCTACTGGGATTAGGAGGTATGGGTTTAGGAATGAGGAAGAGCTGGAGAGCAATGGCGGAAGGGGGGAGGGCGGCAGCTGGGTACCCATAGTGTGACATATTTGTGGCTCAGGAAGCATGTAGCAGGTCCCTGGGGCCAGGCAGCCTGCCTGTCAGCCACACTTACACAAGGAGCCAGCCTGCCTGAAACCTTAGGCCACAAGAACCCCAGTGAGGGAGGAGATACTCCTCAAACCAGTTTCTGATTCTCTTTAAGCAGCACCAGGTAAGAGTATCTGGCACTTTAGAAGCAACTAGAGGGGAGTGTGGTTTTCCAGAAAGAGCCATGCCTCAAGAGTCAAGATACCCGCCCCTGGCCTCGCTATTACCACCATTCACGATGCTCACAGCCCAGAAGAGCCCAGTAACCGGAGCCAGAGGTTTCACTTTTGCAGCCCTCATTCTGCTTCATGGTCACTGACTTTTACCTTCTTGTCCCTCTAGAGTATCCGGTGCCGGGTCTATGACATTGTCTTCCCCCTCCAACACACGCTGACCAAGCGGAGCAAAGGAAAAAAAGAGAGAAGGATGGAAGAAGCAGAGCGTGAAGAGCCAAGTGTAGTAGTGGGTACTGGAAGCCTAACCAGCACCTCTGAGGCCTCTAATGGTTCCTGAGCCAGAGTGGCTCCAGCCCACTCAGATGCTCCCACTGGAAGGACTTCAAACTCCGTAGATGGAAAACAGGACAGAATTTCACACCGACCCCTTTACAGCCCATGTCAGATTCGGGGATAGACGCATAGAGAACTGACATCAGCCCTCATTTGGGCTGGGCTTACGCACACTCGCTCGCTCTTCTCTCTTCCCCTCTAACCACGCATGCCCTGTGTCCTGTCCTGAAAGAGATCCATCAGAGTCTCCTGCCTGGGATCAAATGCTGCTGACAGCAGGCCTGGCTCTTAATGCCTTGTCCTCGTCACCCTCCCTCCTCTCTTCTGGCCAGTGCCTCATAAGCTAGACATCATGGGGCAATGCCCTGGCCAACACGAATCTGTCCCCATAGAGGGCACTGGGTAAATTGGGCTCTGTCGCAAGTCAGGGGTAAGAGGGCCCACTCAGGAGCCAGACTGCCCAGGTTAGAGTCCTGACTCAGTGGGTTAGGCAAGCTAGTTAACTTTTTTTTTTTAAGATTTATTTATTTTAGAGAGAGAAAGCTTGTGGAGGGGGGTAGAGGGAAAGAATCTCAAGCAGACAACTACCTGTTGAGCTCAGAGCCTCGATCTCACAACCCTGAGACCATGACCTGAGATGAAATCAAGAGTCAGACACTTAAACGACTGAGCCACCCAGGGGACTCTCAAGTGAACTTTATGTCTCAGTTTTCTTATCTGTGAAATGGGGCTGCT
Organism: Callorhinus ursinus; assembly: GCF_003265705.2. Taxonomy (NCBI): domain Eukaryota; kingdom Metazoa; phylum Chordata; class Mammalia; order Carnivora; family Otariidae; genus Callorhinus; species Callorhinus ursinus. The sequence goes on from NW_027397112.1 coordinate 10,179,777, forward strand.
AATATAACCTCATAGATTGGTCACGAGGATTATGTGATTTGGAGGAGAGAGAGTAGGGGCCAGGAGTGCAGCAAAGAGGCTGCTAGAGAGTCGAGGCAACTCTAAATTTCCATTATTCTTGGATCCTCGCTGGTTGGGATAGGGAATCGTTGAGCCCAAGGGTCAAGAAAGAATTCTTGAGACATTTTACGGTGCAAAAAGGTGTTAGACTTACTATGAGTGACATGCCTAGGACAGTGTCTAGGACAGAGCAAGTCATCAAAATAGCTGAGCCTGGGTCCTGATTGAAATCGTGTGGCTGCTGCCTCCTCTCCCAAGATCAACAGTGCAAGAATTATACAGAGAAAATAGCAAGAAATGAAGAGAACTGTGAGAAACCCCTTGGATGAAGGGGAGCCCTGTTTTGAACTGGTGTGTGTGTGTGTGTGTGTGTGTGTGTGTGTGTGTGTGTGTGTTAGAAGGGTGGCTTTGGTTTGGGGAGAGATGTCGCCAGGCAAGGCTGTGGAATGACCAAAAAAAAGGAGCTCTGGGGTTCCAATCTCTCTTTTCCTCTACTACTGCCTTCGAACATACAGCATTGCCCCATCACCTGTGTGACTCAAACCTGTGATCCAGGTGCTGGTTAGGGTAACATCAGGGCACAGAAGATGCACTGTGCTTGTGAAGAGCTAGTAAAAAAAAAAAAAAAACAGGGGGCAACTGAACTTTGGACAGTTGTGTTCTCCCTCCTTCCCTAAACTCTCAGGGCGGGTAAATTACAATCTAAAAAATCTCCTCCTACCAAGGCTGCTCCTCTCTGGGGGGGCGGGGGGGACTGTTCTCAGTACTAGGGCTCATTCACCCCCAACCCTTACCCCCTGAGCTCAGTGGCACTGGCATGCTCTATTGGACAAGCAACCTATGTGCCCTTAGGCAAAATACCAAGACAGATGAGGAGCACAACTAATCCGAAAGGATACAGCCCAGATGGTACCTTAAGTAGAAATATGACAACAATCAAAAACTAATGATGTAATATATGGTGATTAACATAAAAATAAAAAAACTTCTTGAAACTCAAAAAAAAATATGACAACAGACAGGCCAAGATTTTAAAAGGAGCTTAGCAAACATGCTAAAAGAGATAAAAGGAAATATTACTGATGTGATACAGAACAAGAAGACATAAAGAAGAACCAAACAGAAATATCAGATATGAAAAGTATAATAGTTGAAATAGGAAAAAAAAACTTTCATAAAACAAGCAACATGTTAGGTATAAAAAATTAATCATTAAAATAGAACACACAATAGATTTGAGAAGTAGCACAATGGACACAGCTGGGAAACATGGTAGGGTATTGAAAGGCAAAAGAAAGAATATCTTCCAGAAGAAAAAAAAGAAAGGCAAAGAAATAGAAGAGCTAAGAAATAGGGGGGATAGAAGTAGAAGGGCTTTGTGGTTTAGAAAGGCAATCAAGCTGAGTATACATCTGAAAGAAATCTCACTCAAGTTCAGAAGAGACATGAATAGAGAGGTTCTTCGCTGCAGCATGACTTGTGGTGGCCAGAAGGGGAAGCAATGTGGGTCTCCATTACTGAGACAGGCCATGAGAGAGTACAGACCAGTTAGAAGCAAAGGATTAGATGTGTATCCAGAAGAATACAGTGATGAGTAAGAAGCTGAATAAGATATAAACCAGTTACATTTCTATAAATGTAAAATATCTGCATATAATCTCAGTGATATCATACTGCATACAAATGAGCTAAACCTGAAGCTCCAAGGAAAGAAAATGCTTATTTGCAACTTAGCTAGGTAGGTACAAGAATTTGTGCTAAGAGTCGCCACCGCCATAGCCAGCCAGTCGCAGGGCATCCAGCAGCTGCTGCAGGCCAAGAAGCGGGCTGCCGAGAAAGTGTCGGGGGCCCGCAAGCGAAAGAACCGGAGGCTGAAGCAGGCCAAAGAAGCAGCTCAGGCTGAAATTGAACAATACCGCCCGCAAGGAGAGAAGGAGTTCAAGGCCAAGGAAGCTGCAGCTCTGGGATCCCACGGCACCTGCAGCACCGAAGTGGAGAAGGAGACCCAGGAGAAGATGACCATCCTCCAGGCCTACTTCCAGCAGAACAGGGATGAGGTCCTGGATAACCTGCTGGCCTTTGTCTGTGACATCCGGCCAGAAATCCATGAAAACTACTGCATAAATGGATAGGGGAGGAAGGAGCAGCTCTGCGTGCAGATTGACATGTTAGATGCCTTCATGGAATACGAAGCTTCAGCAAAACTTGAGTAGTTACGTCCTTGTGAAAAAGCATTAAATTATTTCTGTATATTATATAGTAGGTCCCTTCACTTCTTGGAGAATAGCAAATCTAGCTTCTTTGTACAAACGTAGAGCTTATCCAAAGATTTTCTCCTTTTACTTCATGTTTCTTAGAAATTTAATGTGTATACGTTGTCTGTTTTCCTGTGCCTTTTAGCTCAAGCAACATATGTATCAGTACTTTTTCTTTCTTAGAGGTAGTAAAACAAAACAAAACAAAACAAAACAAAAAAAACTCTGCTTAAAGAAAGAAAGGGATTAAATATTTTTTTTTCCCTAAAGCTTTCTTGAAGGTCAGGGGCTTTCTCTATGAAAAAGTAGTAAATAGTTACTGTAACTTGTGTGAATCAGCAGCCGGCCTTAAGTCGTCCTTTCGGCTACAGGTGGAACAGTGAATACTAGTATATATTGTTCAGGCTGCTCTTAGTTTCTCTTAACCAAAATTATCAGATGATAGAATTCAAGAACTTGTATACATGTTCTTACTTGGTGTGCTGATAATCATTTGAAAGTAAAGACTTTGTCATGCAAAAAAAAAAAAGAATTTATGCTAAAACTGAAGCCTGCCACAATGCAAATTAATATGCATTTCTCTAACAAAAATATGCAGATTTTAATCAACAGCATTATATAAACTGGCTGCAAAAATGATAAGAAAAGTTTAAATGTTTGTTGATATTAATAAATTTGGAGTTGCTTTTCAATTTATGCAATATCTCCTTGAATTTCATGTTAATAATACTGAGTTGACACAGCAGTTAGTGAATTTACTTGACTTGGACATACTTTTGATACTGATATAATTCTTTTAAAATAGAGGAAGCAATTTTGTCCATTTGGATGCAACTATTAAAGGAAAATGATTTTTTTGGTACTTGATTCAGTTACTGGAAAATTTTCAAGTATGCTTGGAAAACTTAGGTATGTGAATCTACTTTTTCAACTTGAAATTATGAAATCTAAATACAGATTAAGTATTTGTGATGAAAATTTAGCATCCAAATTGAGATATGCTGTAAGAAAAAACACACAATGGGTTTTGAAGACTTACTACAAAAAAAAAGAATGTAATATGTCAATAATTTTAATATTGTTTACATGTTGAAATAAAATTTTGGCTATACTGGGAGAATAGGATGTATTATTAAATTTTATTAAGTACATGCATACTAGAAGCATTACACATACAAACAAAAAATACACATTAAAAATATTTGAGGGTTGCTTATGGTGAGTATTGTTTGGATGGGATGGGGCAACGAGATAAAAAGGAATAAATAACTAATTAAACAAAAAGCTCTGTATGGATCAGTGATGAAAGAAGGCTATATAACTCAAGGAGAATGATTAACCCAATCCCCTATAGCTAAGATTCCTTATGACCAAAGAAGAAGGAAAAAAGCAATGAAAACCTGAAGTCTTAGTGACCCTGAAAACCCAGAGCACCAAAGGTAAAGGCAGAGAAGGAATGGAAGGGTCTAAAATCAAATTAAAATAAAAATTTTAAGGGCCATTGATAGCACAGGTCCTCTGAGCACTTTAAATCATCCCATCCACCTTCATTTCCTCAGCTGTTTAGCATAAGTGGAGAATGCTCCACGTTTGGCCCAATCACTCAACAGTCTGTCTAAATGGCTGAAGCTCATTCCTGTGCTGTGATCAAGGCAGTGTGGCCTAGTGATGGATCTGTGAGCTGAACCGTGGGAGGAAGACATTGGGCGGGCCCCAACAACAGGTGGGTTGGAGCCCGCCCGAGAATCTAAAGCAGAGGGCAGGACAGCTGGTGTCTGGCAAAGTGATTTATAGTTGAAAAGCAATGGAGAGCAAGCCAGAACCCTCACCAGTCATCCAAACTGCATTCCCCCAGACATCCTGTCAGCTGCAAGGGACTTTAGAGGCACAGACAGAAGGGGGTGACTTGCCCAAGGTCACACTATGAGTCATGGCAGATCTGAGACTAGAACCCAGGACACTAAGGTGACAGTGGGAGCTGGTAGAGCCAATGGGATTCCCTCATGGAGAGCCTTGGCCCCCAAGAGGACAAGAAAACAAGAAAGCATCAGTGACAGCTGACCCTGTCACCCACAGCATGGGTGGCTCTCAGGAAGGAAAAAGAGACTCAACACCTTAGCAAGCACTTTTTCTCAGCATTTGGGGACATGCTTTTAGTGCTAAAAATGATTCTCTTCTTTGTTTCCCTTTCCACCAACTTCTTCTTTTACTTCTCAAATTCTGACTTCCTCCCTAGCACCCCACCAGTGACTTCTCTGTGGCTCGACCTAGTGCTCTTGTCTCTGGGCCTTCTCTGCTGTACTTACCATACCAGAGTTCTGTCACTCACCTGGCTGTCCTGTATCCCCTTTATCCTGATTACTCTCATTCATCCGTTCATCCATTCAACTAACACTTATTACACCTGTAGTATGCACATGCTTTTACTAAAACGAATAAGAGGCCATCCCTGCCCCCAAGAAGCTTCCTGTCTGGTGTGGAGGATGCAGATAAATAAATAGTTTTAATGTAATGATAAATACTCTCACAGAGGTTTTATAAGGTATTACTAACCAAAATAGAATGCATTTAGTTCTACCTGGAAAATCTCTATTTTTTTTTTAAGATTTTATTTATTTATTTGAGAGAGACAGCGCGAGCAAAGGGGAGGGACAGAGGGTGAAGCAGACCTCCTGCTGAGCAGGGAGCCTGACTCGGAGCTTGCTTGATCCCAGGACACAGGGCTCAATCCCAGGACCCTGAGATCATAACCTGAGCCAAAGGCAGACACTTAACCAACTGAGCCACCCAGGCACCCCTGGAAATATCTCCAGCTCCAACTTTTTTCCTAAATTGTTCAAGCTTCATGTTTTCAATTAACATTTGGACATTTCTCACCTGAGGCACTTCAAACTCAGTATATTTTGAACCTAGCTCATCACCTACCTCCCAAATCATACATTTTGACACACAAAACTAATAGCAACAACAGGGTCTATTCGAGACAACTACAGTGTAGACTCAAGACTGGAACATAATCAGGTCTGTGTTTAATTCATTGCCATGCAATTTATTCAGAGAAAAATGAAAGTTTGCCTAGAATCTAAAAAGGAGAGAAACAGAGAGAAACAGAGAAACAGAGAATCTACCATTCAGTCCTCTCCAGATAATAGAAATATTTTTAATCTAGCAGTCAGGCATATATGTCCATTCTGAGGAAAAGGAGGTAATAGCCAGCCAGATCATTCGATTCACTCTTTTGGTCAGTCTGCACTCAGTAAGCAGCCTTCTAGTTGGAATCTGAATGTCCTAAAGAGAAGGAATTGGAGAAGAATATTTTTCACTGTAAATGAGTAACTTGGAACTATTTTCATTTTGCGTCTTTTTTCAGATTCAGTTGACGAGAGAGCAAGCTGAGGGCAAAACACGAGCTGACACCCTGAAATCCCCCCTCCTCCCAGGAAGGCCCCATAAGGTGGGATATACATATAACATTCCTCAGGCACTAGGAACTGCCTAAGAACAAAGGCAGGGGAAAAACAAATGGTCAACTGATAAATATCGCAGTCGTGTAGAACACGAAACTTCATTATAGTTTGTAACTGTCTTCATGATTTATAAGAAGAATACAATCTTAATAATAGTCAGACCTCTAGGAACCTATAAACTCAATTTCCTGGAGCCCTAGCATCACCTTCACCTCCAAAGGATAGAAAACCCTATATGATCAGTCACTCCTCACAATCACAATGCAGCTTGTTCTGCCCATGGGTCCCGTCCCTGTGCTATAATAAAAACACCTTTTGCAGCGTAAATCGTCTCAAGAATTCTTTCTTGCCCACTGGGCTCAACAATCCCATATCCCAACCACCTACGACCCAAGAATAATGGAAATTTAAGAGTTGCCTCAACTCCCTAGCAGCCTCTTCTGCTGCACTCCTGACCCCTACTCTTGCTCCCCTCCAATTCACATAATCCTCAGCTGTTAGCATAATCTTTCTCAAATTCCATTCTCATGAAGTCACTCCCTAGCTCAATCACCACCAGCAGCTCCCCAGGTCTATTTTATCAACCTAAAGTCATCGGTTTGGAACCCAAAGCTTATCAACTGTCCCTACACTACCATTTCAACCAAGCTTATACGGCCTTCACTCCAGGCAAGCTAATTTGCTTACAGTTTATCTTCTTCCCTGTGCTTTTGAAGTCTGCCTACCCCTCCCTGCCACAGGCCATGTAGCCCATCTCAGAGTGCACCTCAACCAGGATGCATTTCTGATTAGCGTCAACACTTCAGACTGCTTTGACTTGAAATCCCTTAGGGACTTATGCACAAAACCAGCATGTTCTCTGGGTCCAGAAAGGGAGAGTCAAAGAGCATCAAGTTATAAGCAATAACACTGAGTGGTCATGTCTTTTAATCATCAGATACATTTATGATATTTCAATAACTATATTTGTGCAGGGCACTCTACTAGATAATGGGGACATCAGGGTGAGCCAAAGTCCCTGCCTTCATGGAATTTATATTAAACAAATATAATTAAAATGACCATACATACTATGAGGGAAAAGAACAAAGATTCTGTAAGAGAGAATCACGGTGTAGCTAATAATTTTGGTTAGGTGGACAGGGAATATTCTGAGGACATAATATCAAGGCTGAGGCCTAAAGGATGAGTTGAAGGGCGCCTGGGTGGCTCAGTTGGTTAAGCGACTGCCTTCGGCTCAGGTCATGATCCTGGAGTCCCGGGATCGAGTCCCACATTGGGCTCCCTGCTCAGCGGGGAGTCTGCTTCTCCCTCTGACCCTCTTCCCTCTCGTGCTCTCTATCTCTCATTCTCTCTCTCTCAAATAAATAAATAAAATCTTTAAAAAAAAAAAGGATGAGTTGAATTTAGCTAAAGAGTAAGGGCAAAGTATTTCAGGAAGAAGAAGTAATAAGTGTAAAGGCTTCCACTTTAATCAATCAATATTTTTTAAGCATATACTAAATACGTAATGCTTTTCAAAGAACAATATGGAGAAATATAAGACAGGCTTCCCTTAGGGAGATAAGACATAAATCATCCTGATTATACTGGTCCGCTCAGGATGCTAGAACAAAATACTGCAGACTGGGTGGATTAAACAACAGAAATGTGTTTTCTCACAGTTCTGGAGGCTAGAAGTCCATGATCAAGGTGCTAGCAACTTTGGTTTCTGGTGAGAGCTTTCTTCCTGGCTTGTAGATGACCACTTTCTTGCTATATGTCTCATGTGACCTTCTCTCTACTCTCTCAGGTTTGTAGAATAGGCCCTGCAAATTAAACTGACAAAAGACAGATTAACAAAATTTAAAGAACAAGAGGTGGTTAGGACTTGGGGCATATATACCATCTTAGCAAACAGCGATAAATTTGTGGAGAAGTGACAAAATAGAGCGGAAAAGGTTTGGGCCTCTGGGGTGGTAAGTTGTGGAAAGGTAAATATATGGGAAAACTAATGGAAGATAAGGGTTATTTCAGTAAGGTTTGTTTGTACAGACCCAAATCAGTGCCAACTCTTTGTCTCTAAGTGATAATGGTTGTTTTCCTCCTCCTGGTACAGGAGAGGGGAGAGGAAGCACCTTCACAAAGGGAAATTTATGTCCTGCTTTTAGGCAGATAGTGAGAAAGTAAAGAGCTCTTTCTGTGTTTGCTGCTTCCTAATTGCTTTCAGGTCAAAATAATCCTTATGCCAAAGTGACATATTCTGGTCCCCTTCGTGGGAATGTAGAGGATAACAGGGAGATGAGACAAGGCTGAATAGGGAGGCAGAGACAAGACCTTGGAGGGCCTTATAAGAGAATTTAGGGGCGCCTGGGTGGCTCAGTTGGTTAAGTGTCTGACTCTTGATTTTGGCTCTGGTCATGCTCTCAGGGTCGGGGGGAATTAAGCCTGGTGTTGGTGGGGCTCTGCACTGGGCATGTAGCCTGCTTAAGACTCTTTGTCTCCTTCTCCCTCTGCCCCTCCCCACTTGTGTGCTCACTCATGCGCTCTCTCAAATAAAAAAAAAAGAGAGAAGTGAACAGGTTTGAGCGATGTCCTGAGCACAGTGGGAAATCTCGAGTTGGCTGGGAAGGTTTAGGAGGGAGTCTTGACATGATCAGACTTGGTTCTGAGGATAGGTAAGGCTAGAGACAGGAAGAGACATGAAGGTACATCCAGGGTAAAATTAGTAGGGCTTTTGTCTCTTTTTGTCAAAGAGAGAGCGCTCCAGGTTTGGGCAATGGAGAGGGTGGCAGTACCTTAAGTTGGGGTAGGAAATACTTCAAGTACGAGGACCGGGGATGTCGTTCTGAACAAGCACCTGTGAGATGTCCAGTTGACAGCTGGCATTCAGGTCTGAAGTTCTAGGAAGCAGTCTGGCTAGAGGTAGAGATTTTGGAACAATTTTACTTTTTTTTTCCCCTTGAGAGAGGGAGGTCGGGGAGGGGCAGAGGGCGAAGGAGAGAGAGAATCTTAAGCAGGCTTCAAGTCCAGTTCGGAGCCTGACTTGGGGCTCAATCTCACAACCCTGGGATCATGACCTGAGCTGAAATCAAGAGGCTTAATTGACTGAGCCACCCAGGTGCCCCTGGAACAATTTTAGATGAAAGTGGAGGCCAAGAGAATGGATGGGTTTGCAAAGGAAGGAAGCATAGGGTGAGGAGAAGGCCTAAAACGGCCCCTGAAGCATTCTAGTATTAGGGGGTGGGGGGCAAAGGAAACTGATGAAAACAGAGCAGTAGGAGGAAAACCAGGAGACTGTGTGATCAGAGACGCCAAAGGAAGGGGATGATTTGGCCAAGAGGGAGGAGGAAACACAGGGGTAAAAGCCTCAAGTTCAGGTAATAGAAGAAGGATAAGACAGCAGCCTCAACAGGGACAAAAGAAGGGTACAGATAAGGGGGGCTGAAGGAATTCAGAAGAGTAAGCTTGCTGGGGGCTATGTTTGAGTGGGACCTGCATCTTGGCAATGATACCAAGTCTAGCTTCTTGAATAGTTCGCTAAAAGCCAACCTTCGAATCGGATTGAACACGAAACAAACCAAGAGGCAGGCTAAAGAGAAGAGATAATTTACCATGTTTGGAATAATGCTTATTGCAACCCAGATCTGCTCACCAGCTAAACATATTTGGATAATGGATGACAGCAGGATGCTCCAGTGGTTGCTGGATGGCAAGTTTAAGTAGGTCAATCAGGAACACAGAAGGAAGCAAAAATGCTTTAAAAGATCCCACCAAAGCCTAACTTCAAACAATGTGGATGAGCAGAAAATCACAACAGATGTATTAGCCCAGTGAAGAACAGTTAGAAAAGAGATGCGTTTTGGGGCGGGGGGGGGGGGGGGGGGAAGGGTGTGCGTTAAGCAAATTCTAAGCTTCAGAGCCAGAACGCCAAGCATCATGGTCTCTTTAAATGCTGACTCTAGATACACATTTTCACACACAAAAAATATCATCATTATATGCTGTGTTGTAAGTTCCTACATTCAAGTTTACAAGAATCTATTGCACAAGTACAAGACTTGGGTTGGCAGCATGTTGAGTGAAAAAGAGTGTGTGTAAAAAAAAAAAAAAGAGCTGTGTGTGTAAAATGACCACAGGCTTAGCATGAACAATGTCATGTGACAGTTTAAAATGTAAATACAACTTTAGTCTAATAGAAGTCATCCAGATAATAAAAGCAAGTCTCATCATTCTTTGCATTAATTAGAATAAACATGGAGTGTTGCGTTCAGTTCAAAGCATCAAATTTTAAGGGTGATTATCTCTTACCCACCTCTTTCTTTCCATTACCACTACTAGATTCTCATCTCATATCTGGTAGATTGTTTCCAAAGACGGTCCAGCAATCAATCCCTCCAGGGCACAAGCTTTTGCAGTGTCACTTTGCTACTCCTCCCATCTAGAGGTGGAGTCTATTTCTCCTCCCCTTGAATCCAGGCGGGCCCTGGGTCTCGCTTTAATCAATGAGAAGGGATGGGGTTTGACTTACAGACCTAGGCCTTAGATTAGACAATTAACTTTCAAAAACTGTTTTCATCATCTACCAAAAAACAAAATTTTAATAGTTCACTGGTTCACACATTTTGGGGGGAGAGGGAATAGGAAGGAAATTTGAGAGAACCTATTAGAAACATCAATTCATTTAATTCCTTTAGTCATCTTTTTCAGACTAAGGAAATAGAAGTTCAGAGATGTGATTTGCCTAAGGACCTAAAACTAGTTAGTGCCAGAGGTAAAATTCAAAATCAAGCCTCCGCATTTCCCAACACACCACAGTGCCTTTCCTATCAGGAATAACAATTTCTGCCAGCCTTCTGAGATTTTCCATGATCTGGTCACCTAAGTAATTATTTCCAGTTAATGCCTTAACTCTTACCAGACTGATCTCATTTCTGCTTCCCTTCACCTGCCCGTCTTCTCTTCTAATTCTACCCATCATTCAGAGTCCAGTTTAAGTCTGCCTTTTTCCTTCCATGAAACTTTCCTCATCTTAATCCCAATTTATTTCCCTCTCCTCTTAATTTTGACGTCACTTATAGTAGGCACCACATAACATAGCACTGTTACATTGTTTTTCCTTTAAAGAGGTCGTAAACTCTTCAGTGTGGACGGCTCTGGTCCATACTAAATCTTTGAAGGGTGGCAGTCCTTCCAAAATTTCCTATTTCCCTTTGAGCCATTATAGGTACTTCCGGAATGATGAATGAACTAAACTCAACAGACAAATACTTCTTGATTAAAGTCAGCCCCAAACTCTCGTGTTTTACCCTCTGCTTAATCTACCGCTCATCAGCTGATCCGCAGAGGTTGAGTGGCGAGCGGAGACTGTAGTCCGGCCACGTAACGCTCCCCGCCCGCTTCGGCAAGCCACGCCCAGCCGGCCCGTCGCCGATTGGGCGTGGCCCAGCCTAGGGTGGCCGATTGGGCGTGGCGTGCGGGAGTGAAGGCGTGGCCGAAGGGAGAAAACTACGTTCTGGATCGGATTCGGTAGTCTCCGGGAATCCTCGACAATTTTCGGCAACGGTCTCCTCCTTCGCCGATCGGCCTCGGGAGTTTCCGGCCTCCTTCGGGCTTTTCCGTCTGGCTCCCGCGCGGATCTCTCCACTTCGGGTATTTCCGTGTACCGCTCGGAGGTACTCGGTAATCGCTCGGCCTCCCCCATCTCCCGGTAACGGTCGCTGGTGAGTTTAAATGAGCCGGGGCTGGCCGGGCCGGAGCCGCTACGGGGGGGGCCTGAGGCACTGCAGAAAGTGGGCCTGAGCCTCAAGGATGACGGTGCTGCAGGAACCCGTCCAGGTAATGATAACCCCGCAGCGCTGAGGCTTGGCTCGCAGCCTCGGCCGGGAAGCCGCGTACGGCCACTCCGCGGCCTGGTGCGGCCTAGGCCCGGCTGCTTCTCCCGCCTCCCCTGCTGCCGGGTCCTGCCTGTCGTCTCGTCGGCTGGGAGGCCTTGCCCGCAGCCCGATTCGTGTTATCTCAGGTCCTGCGTTGCTTCCACCCGTGTGAGCGCGGTTCGGCGATAATGCCAGCGTCCGGCCGGCCCCTCCTGTCAGTCCAGGGGCCTGGCCCCGGCTGGGGTGAGAGACGAGGGGCGGGGGGGGGGGAGGGGGGACCGAAAACTCGCCCCAGGTGCTCTCTCGCCCGGAGGATGATTGGGAGGCACCTCTGATCAGAGCTTGGGCTACCTTCGTAATGGTGGGGCAAGTTGGCGGGGGGTGTTTGGTTTTGTTTTTGTGCTCTGGGAGGAGAAGGTGGAGGGACGATAGGATCGGTATTTTTAATCCCGATTTCTGTTTTGGTAACAGACTTCCTAGCCCACGTTGCTTTCCTCACTCAGTGAATTCCACCCACCCCTCCCCCCCCCCCGACAATGATCTGGGAAGAGAAAACTCCAAGGCCCAGTGCTGAGGGGCAAACACCTCTACGAGGGGAGGGGGTAACAACGGCAAATCTGGGGGTTTTCCCCGTGACCTGTGATGGGGATCAGGAGTGTTTTATTGTGCATGTTGATAAGGCGTTCAGGAAATGAAAGACAGGGTTTTTACATCCATTTCACTGTCCTTACGACACCAGGGTATGCTTTGACGCACAGTGCTCTGTTGGCATGGGAGAAACCCTATTGGATTTGAAGTGTGATGCAGTGCCAAGTCATTTTCCCCCTGCCATCTCAAGAAACTGAATCTTTTGTCCCTTGCTGATGGACCAGGTCTGGGAGACTCACCGTAGGGTCTTTGCCTTGAATAGAAGAGTTGACCTCTACCAACTGCTGTCATTGAGTTATGGGCTTGCTTTATTTTGAAGTTACAAAGCAAATCGATTTTAGAAATTACTTCACATTAACCTTAATAGGCCTGTGATGTCAAATGATAAATATTTTAATGCATCGCCACGTCCATATTTCCTTAATTTTTCTTCGCAGGATGAGATAGAAATTTCTCCCAGTTGGCTTCTTCTTTACATACAGCTCTTTACATATAACAGCTATTAATATTTGAACTAATGTAAGGTAGGATTCTGTCTTAGGAAATTTACCTGTCTGTAAGTTGTATCAATGCTTCCAAAGCTTTTATTTCTTGCCATACAAATTCCTCTTCCTGGTAAAGAGTCCCTTTTAAGATTATTTTTTTGAGGCCTGATGTGAAATTAAAAGTTATCTGTACCTTCTTAAATGGATAAGCAGATCACTCAAGTTGTTTAATTTGTTTCATATTCTTGTAATTTTGTCTTAACTAATGATACATTTGCTTTCTTTGGCCCCAGAAGTCTTCTCAAATGATAAACTAGTTTCATTGTTAGCCTTTAACCACTATTTAATAACAATTTCAATTTGTATAAAAACATGGAGAAGAAAAGAAATGTGTAGCCTACTCCTAGATGATACCCATCAGGTTTACTCTTTTTTCCTTACTCTTAGCAGTAATGCACTAAAGGATTTTCCATGGAATAGCCAGTCTGATAAACCACCTAAGCCTAAACCTTAACTCCTCCTCCAAATTGTCTCTCATAGAAAAGCATTACTTCATATATGAGTCTTTACAAACATCTCTCCTATTATGAGGCAGAAATTCTGTCCATTTTTAATATAACTGGGGAAGACACACTAGCCTAAATGACTTCAATCAGTGTTAATTTGGATATTTATAAAATTCACCTGATGAAATTGATTTTATTTATTTTATGCGAGTCACCATACAGTACATCATTAGTTTTTTTTTTTAAAGATTTTATTTATTTATTTGACAAGAGAGAGAGAGCAGGAACACAAGCAGGGGGAGTGAGAGAGGGAGAAGCAGGCTTCCCGCGGAGCAGGGAGCCCGATGTGGGGCTTGATCCCAGAAGCCTGGGATCATGACCTGAGCCGAAGGCAGCCTCTTAACGACTGAGCCACCCAGGCGCCCCACATCATTCATTTTTGATGTAGTGATGAAAATGATTTTTTAAAAAGTGAAGACATTTTAATGGATTTATCAATTATTCCTGGGGATAGAACTTCACAGAAGTGTTGGATGAAGTTATAAACAAGGCTTGTAAAAATCGCCTTAATAAGCAGTATAGTAAGTGGATACTATACACATAGTACTGTTTTACAGATCATTTAGATAGTGAAGGAATACTTTTGGCTTGGAATAAGATGTACAGGGATAGCATTTTTTTTTTTTTTAAGATTTATTTATTTGAGAGGGCAGAGGGAGAGAGAATCCCAAGTATACTCCATGCAGAGCTTGGAGCCTGACATGGGGCCAACACAGGGCTTGATCCCATGACCCTTAGATCACAACCTGACCTGAAACCAAACTTCAAACGCCTAACCCACTATGCCACCCAGGCACCTATATGGTTACAGCATTCTAATATGGATTCAAAGGGTACTGTATTCCAAATAACTTAGAATTGAAGGTGTTGTATTCAGGAAAATTGTGTTAGATGACAAAAAAAAATGGCTTTGTTGATATCAAAGATAGATGTGAACAGTTTTAGTAAAGTTGTCCAATGAAAATAGAAAAAAATTTCTAAATATATTTTGTGATTTTTACAGTATATATGTGTTACTAAATAAATCAATAGACATTTGATGATTTGGTCTTTATTCAAAAAAGTTACATACTTAAGTTAGCTGAACACATTTGTTTATGAAATTTTCTTCTGGAAAATAGGAGATTGCCTTATATTTCGATACAGTATAATATCTTGAAGACAGTGCTACATAGTACTGAACTGAGAGGATAAGCTTTGGGGGATGGGGTGGAGGAGGAGGTCATTGCAAATATATGATAATTCCTTTATGGACTAAGGTCCTGATATAGCCCTTTTTGTGCTTATGGTCTATAGAGAAAGCATTAAACAAATAATCACAAATTAATAATTACAAATTGTGATAAGGGCACTATAAATAGGGTGTGTTAGGAGAGAGACCTAATAGGAGGGACTTGACCTAAGCCCAGGTGTGAGGTTTGCAGTTGAATCACCAAAAGAGGTACTGCAAAACAGCAAAAAGTTAAGAAGCAGTCTCAATGAAAAAATCAAATTGGAAAGAATGTTATGCACCAGTTATTTACCAAGCACAGAAGAATATAAAAGACATATGAAAATCTTCTCTAAAAATGGTGTTGGGAAAGTCCTTTTTGAACAAACAACATTGAAGCTGAGATCTGAAGGTTGAGAAGGAAATAGTAATTTGAAGGGCATTACAGAAAGAGAAAACAGCATGTGCAAAGTCCCTAAGACAGCAGAACTTGACATTGAAATGATTGAAAGGAGGCCAGTGTGGCTGGAGTTGCATATTAATGGGAGGCCATTATAAGGAGTTCAGTTTTCATTCTAAGAGTGTGGGGAGTCCTTGAAGGATTTTCAGAAGAGGACTGACTTGATCTGATGTAGATGTTAGATCTCTTGGTTGCTATATGTGAAATGTAATGAGAGGAAGGAGGAAAGAGTAAAATCAGTCTTAGGATGAAAGTAACTTAGACTAAAGTGGTAGTAGTGGAGTAGGAAAGAGGTTGATATTCAAGAGATGTTTTGGAGATAGAACCAAGGAGAAATGGAAATTGATTGAATGGGAGAGCATGGGGATCAAGATTTGGATTTCATTTTGGTGGCACCATTTAATAAATGAAGAATCCTTTGATAGGGGGACAAATCTGAAGGAGGACAACCTGTTTTGAACAAAATAAGTTAGAGATATTTGTGAAGCCAACCAGTAGAAATGTGGAGACATAACCTCTGATCTTTTGAGGGGTCTAGTCTTGTTGGGAAGATAAAAATGTTTAACAGGAACAATTGGATAATGTTACAAGTCAGTATGTATTTGATTGTATAGATACTAATAAAT
The DNA here is from genome assembly GCF_003265705.2 of Callorhinus ursinus. Lineage (NCBI taxonomy): Eukaryota > Metazoa > Chordata > Mammalia > Carnivora > Otariidae > Callorhinus > Callorhinus ursinus. The sequence goes on from NW_027397112.1 coordinate 10,195,409, forward strand.
TTAGGAAGTAGATCCTTGTAGACTGGAAAAATAGGAAGGATTTCTTGATGGAGTAGAATTTAAAGCTTTAGAAGATGGGAAGGGTTTGAATTGGTAAAGAAGAGAAAGAATGTTTTTGGCATGGAACAGCATGAGCAAAAGCCCAAATTTGAGAATGGTGTTTAGGAACCAAAAACAAAACAAAACCAAAAACAACGGTAAAATATCATAGCCTTGGTTAGAATGGGAATTGAGAGCAGGAAGAGAGAAGGTTTTGCTAGCCCAGGAGATTCAGATTATACAGGACTTAACATCCAGGTTGAGGGGTTTAAGGTCTTTACTTTAAATTTAAAGTAAAATAAGCTACCAATCTGTAGTGCCTTAGAAAATAATCCATTTCCCTCCCTGTTCCTCCCAGAGAGACACCATCACTAAGGAACTTTGAGGTGCCTGAGCAAAGTAGTGATGGAAGCTGTATGTGGGCTTTTCCAAGTGGCAGGTTATATGTCTGGGGTATATGAGAGTTTGAGTTGGCTGTCTTTACTATCACTTTCTGACCCTCTAAAGAATTGGTAATAAAGGATGTTCTTCTGAGTAAAGTTAGATTTTTATATCAGAAATGGATAGAACTTTTGATTGATACTTTTTCATTTCTTTAATTTTAATAGGACAGAAAAAAATCCAAAGTTCTAGGACTTTATGGCCATCGTATATATGTGTCAAATCTTCCTGGTGATCAGTAGTACTAAGTTAGCTGATGAATCATTTGGGTCTTTTGTGGCTTATGTGTTAACAAAGTAAGCAGTTGCGGCAGATATGCTGGGAGATGTTATAATAATGGAAACTGTAGATTTATTTAATTTGTTTCTATTGGGAGACAGGAAAGGATAAGGTTTTAAATAAGTGTATACTATTGCAGGAACACCATATATGTATCATGTCATTTAATCCGTGTCCAAGAAATAGAGCTCTGTTTTCCAGATGAGAAAATTGAGGCTGAGAAAAGTTAAATAGTTCCCCTAAAGTCACCCTCTTGGAAGTGCTGGCCCACAAATTAGAACACATACCTCCAAAATAAGTCCTGGATATATTCCTTCTATTCAACATGTTCTTTCATTTACAACAAAATTAAACAAGTAGATTCGTAGGAAATCCCCATATTTTATAAAGGAGTAATTAGGTGGTAATTATTCTCATTACAAAAGAATAATTCTATGTGCCACAGAGTTTCTTTGAATAGAGATTTCCAGAGATCCTTAACTATTGGACAGTTGACCCTTGAACAATGCGGGAGTTAGGGACACTGACCTCCCATGCAGTTGAAAATCTGAGTATAACTTTTGACTCTTCAAAAACTTAGCTACTAATAGCCTGCTGTTGCCTGGAAGCCTTGCCAATAACATTAACAGTTCATTAACTCATATTTTATATATGCATTATATACTGTATTCTTATAATAAAGCTAGAGTAAAGAAAATGTTATTAAAATCATAAGGAAGAGAAGATACATTTACAGTAGTGTACTATATTTATCGAAAAAGATCCACATGTAAGTGAACCTGTATAGTTCAAACCCATGTTGTCCAAGGATCAATTGCATAATAATACAGAGAAACTTAAGGCTAAGACTAACCTAAGATGCTAAGAGTGGGAGGACTGGCAGAAATGAAAGATCAGTTTTTTATTCATTCATTCATTTTATTCATTCAACATACATTAGCTAAGCATTTGCTTAAGAAGTACATAACAGCTGCTGTGAATCTAATAATGAGCAAAACCAGATGTAGTCCCTACCTTTCTGGAGTTTATATTATAGTGAGGAAGACATTACTCAAGTAGTCTCCTCCTGTGGTATTACAAAGGAAAGGTACTTGATGTGTTAGAGTGTGTTTTAGGGATACCTGACCTCATCAGAGGTCCCCCAAAAAAGCATTCCCTGAGAAAGAAGTCCAAAGAATGAGTCAAATTTGCATAGTTTGGAGGAAAAGAGGAATGTTCCAAGTAAAGTGAATTATGTGTATGTTTAAAGGACCTGTGGCAGGAAGGTAATCTGGCAGGTTTGAGGAGTTGAAAGAAGGTCCTCCTGCCATGGAGAACGTAAGAAAACATGATACAAAGTGAATTGGAGAGGTAAACATGGACTATACCACCATCCCTGATTTGGTGCTTTGGATTTTTATTAAGAACAATGAGAAGCCGGTGAATGATCTCAAGCAAAGGGATAATATGATCAGGTCTGATTTGTGAAAAGCTCACAGGGAGAGAATGGATCATAGGGTGGAAAAGAATTCAGAGAAGACAAATAAGACACTATTAAAGTAATCCAGGGGTGGAAATGGTCTGCCTTAGGAAGTAAATTGAGTTTCTTCCTTTCATTATTATTGTAGTTGCCTAATTTAAATGAGTATCATTTTGAAAGATACCTATATGCATGGTTCTAGAACCCTAGGTCATGTATGGTCTGGTGGAACACCAGAGGGACAGATACATTCTTACAGAGGTTTAGAATTCAACCAAGTACTGTACTAGGTTTATCTCAAAGGTAGTGTTTTTATCCTATTTTACAGATGATTAAAACAAAGCTCTTGGTCATCTTGATTAGCAAGTGTTAGAGAGTTAGGCTTAGGGTTCATCTGCTGTGAATTGGTAGTTGGGAGAATATATTAAACATTCAAGAAATTGTTGAGTCAGATTAGATTTGAACACCCTTTAGCCTGTTGTTTTCTTTTTTTTTTTTAATTTTTTATTGTTATGTTAATCACCATATATTACATCATTAGTTTTTGATGCAGTGTTCCATGATTCATTGTTTGTTCATAACACCCAGTGCTCCATGCAGAACGTGCCCTCCTCAATACCCATCACCAGGCTAACCCATCCCCCCACCCTCCTCCCCTCTAGAACCCTCAGTTTGTTTTTCAGAGTCCATCATCTCTCATGGTTTGTCTCCCCCTCTGACATACTCCCCTTTTCTTCCTCTTAGCCTGTTGTTTTCTGAATGACTTTTTTTGTGTTCTTCTCAGTGCAAATGTTGAAGTTCTCTGAGGAAAACACGCATAGTTTATCACATTACCTTTTATCTATGTCTTTTCTGTGTCATAGTACAGAGGAGATGTGGGCCAGATAGCAGAGATTCTGTAGTATACTTAACCTGCTGTTACATTCAGTCCTTGCCAGCACCATGTATTTTTGTTCTAAGGTTCATCTTCCCAGTTGTTTGATAAAAAAACAAAAGCACAGGGGTACCTGGCTGGCTCAGTCAGTAGAGCATGTGACTCTTAATCTCGGGGTGTGATTTCAAACCCCACATTGGGTGTAGAGATTGCTTAAATAAATAAACTTAAAACAAAAGCACAGTGGCCACAATGACAGTGACCAAATAGGTGCCTATGGAATAATGCCTGGCTTATTCATAATTTTGAATTCATAATTCAAAATTCATAATTTATTGTGGGCAGAGATTTGAAAATCCAATATATTGGCTTTGTACAGCCCACCTGAAGAACTTGATTCTCTCAAGTTATTTTTTGATGTTTATGTTTTGTGTGTGTGTGTGTGTGTGTGTGTGTGTGTGTTTTTTAATATTTATTCGAGAGAGAGAAAGAAAGAGTGAATGAGCATGGGGTTAGGGGAGGAGCAGAGGGAGAGAGAATCTCAAGCAGACTCCCTGCTGAGTGCCTCACGTGGCACAGGGCTTGATCTCACAACGCTGAGATCATGACCTGAGCTGAAATCAAGAGTTGGAGGCTTAGGGACACCTAGGTGGCTCAGTTGGTTAAGCATCTGCCTTCAGCTTAGGTCATGATCCCAGGACCCTGGGATCCAGTCTCTCATGGGGCTCTCTGCTCAGCAGAGAGCCTGCTTCTCCCTCTGCCACTCCCTCTGCTTGTCCTCTCTCTCTCCCTCTTTCTTTCTCTCTCTGAGAAATAAATAAATAAAATCTTAAAAAGGAAAAAAAAAAAGTTGGACGCTTAACCTACTGAGCCACCCAGGCGCCCAGTTGTTTTTTATGTTATTTTTTTACTGACATCAGGATCATATAGCAGACAAAGCAGATGTTCATTAAATGTTTACTGGATGGATAGATGATGTGCTTCAGAAGTGGTGGGCATATTGAGCAAGATGATAAGGCAAATGATCTGATGGTATGAAGGGAAGTATATGACATGATCTAGGTTGCTATTAACCAGAAAAATCTGAATATCTTTCAGGTATTAATAGATCACATCACTGAGAAATTTTGTTGCCACCAAACCTGATCTATTCCAAACCCTTTGTCAGACTAACTGGTATTTCCTCACCAGATTCTTGCTCCCTTGCTTTTTAATGTTAAGCTTGTTGTGTCAAGGGAAGAAACAGCTAAATGTTATTTTGTATTGTTTTATATTGTCAACATTAATGTTCCCTTTTATTCATATTAGTAAAAGGTAATTATATTAAGGATGCCTTACCTTGTATTTTATCTCCAAATCGGGTTTCTAAAAATTTATAGTTCAGTAAGTGGAAAATAGATTTAAAGTTCCAAAACAAATACTCATTCTACAAACATTTATTGAGCCTGCACTATGTTTAAAGGCAGTTATCTAGGATAACTGGGGAAATAACAAGTTAGGTAGTATAACCAGGGAATTATAGAGAAAAATAGAATCGGTCGGGCTTTTTTCCTCAAGAAGTTGCAACCTGGTTAAACAAATAATATAACCAAGTCCAATAAACAGCCTGATAGTTATTTATTTATTTATTTTTTTGGAGAGAGAGAGAGAGAGCACGTGCACGTGAGCCGGGGGGAGGGGGGAAGGCAAAAGGAGAGGGAGAGAGAATCTTAAGCAGGCTCCATGTCCAGTGCAGGGCTCAGTCTCACAACCCTGAGATCATGACCTGAGCAAAATCAAGAGTCAAATGCTTTACGAACTGAGCCACACAGATGCTCACAGCCTGATATTTTTAAAAGTATAAACAAAATTGTCTAGAACCTCAAAGAATTGAGTAATTAATATTGCAAGGGATCGGTAAAGTCTTCATGGAAAGACAGAAGAACATGTAAGCTGAATTTTGAAGAAATGATGACTAAAATTTCAGGAGATAGAAGTTAAAGACAAAGGTTAACCCAAACAGGCAAAGACTCTATAGTATGAAAATATAGTGAATGTTTAGGGACTGATGGAGGCTTTTTCTGGTTCTAGACCATGGGCAGCTTTGGTGAGATGTGGGAAGAGCTGAAAAAGGGAGATTAAAGCCAGGTGGGATTTGAATAGTTTACTAAGGAGTTTGTGCTTTGTTCTATAGATATTTTGTAAACTTTGTGGAGCTATCCAAGAAGAATCATTAGAAGGTTTTGATTAGGGAGGAAGACATGACGATAATGATGATGGCACAGCTAAAATTTGTTGAGTAATTATTAGGTATGTGCTAGGAACTATTATGTACTTTACTGGACTCTTATATTTTAAATGAAGAGACTAGGACTTGAGACATACTTGCCCAAGACACAGAACTAGTAAGTCATGGAACATGGATTTTTGAACCCAGGGCTTTCACTATCATCTCTGTTTAGCAGTGATGATATTTATGTTTGAGGAATGTAATTCTGGGACAGGCAGATTACCTTACAGCTTATAGGCAGGAAGACCATTTAGAAGGCTAAGGGTTTAAAGGGAAGAAGATTGTTATGGAATGGGACTAGGAAAGTGGGGATAGATTCTAGATACCGTTCTTTAGGTGCAGTTCCGTAAATAATTGTTAGGCACTAGCCCATTCAAACCGTTTAAATCCATAATGTACCCAAATTGATTTACCAATACATTCATTGTTTCATGTATACTTAACCCAGCATCTGTGACCTTATGTGGTAAAAGATGTTTTTGAATTTCTCCTAATTCTGGCAGCAGCAGTGCTCCTCCAGGCCCTAGTACTGTAGTAGTCTCCTGTATGCAAAAGAGAAAGTACCTTTCTACGTCAGTAACTTGTCTCTTCTCCTTTCTTTCAAAATCTAAATTCAATCCTACAAATATTTATTGAAACCTATTATGTATCAGGCTCTAATGTTGTCTCCCATCAGCTAGACCAGAGATACTTAATGAACAAGGATATCTGTGAACCCCTAACACTGTACACGATTTTTCTGTATGTGTATATATGTGTGTGTGTGTGTGTTTCTAGCTTTTACAAGTTTTCACAAAAGAGTGTGCTGTAAAAGGATGGAGAACTACTTATCTAAAAGAGTAAAAGAATGATTCTGAGGGGCACCTGGGTGGCTCAGTTGGTTAAGCATCTGCTTTTGGCTCTGGTCATGATTCCAGGGTCCTGGGATGGAGCCCCACATTGCACTCTCTGCTCAGTGGGGAGCCTGCTTCTCCCTCTCCCCCTACCCCCGCTTGTGTTCCCTCTCTCACTGTCTCTCTCTCCTGTCAAATAAATAAATACAATCTTTTAAAAACAAAATGATTCTGAGCACTGAATGCTTACTAGTGAAAAGGTTTAAAAAATAAAGATATCTAAACTCAATCCCAGCTTCTAGGGATTGTGATACAGTGGATTTGAGGTAGAGCATTGTCAAGCAAGAATTGATAGCCACTGATCTAGACAGGAGCAACACTGAAAGGTACTCCATGAGAACAGAAACTATTTGTTAATTACTCTAGAGTCTAGAAAGTGCCTGACACGTAGTAGGCACTCAGTAAATATTTATTGAATGAATGAGTACTAGAACTCTCCAGTTCAGAAAAGTTAAAAAAAGGATACCACTATTCCCTGCCCATTGATTTTCATTCATGGTCAATCATGCTGGAGTCAGTAAGAAAATGTACTCAGGCAGTAATAGTACACCTTTGTACTCTAAATAGCTGAGGATATTGTTGAAATCCACTACAGGCAAATGTTATCAGAAATAAAGTCAAGGAGGAGGGGCCTGGGTGGCTCAGTTGGTTAAGTGTCTGACTCTTGGTTTCGGCCTAGGTCATGATCGTGGGTCGTGAGATCAAACCCCATGTCAGGCTCTGCACTCAGCACAGAGTCTGCTTGAGATTCTCTCTCCCTCTCCCTCTGTCCCTTCCACTCATGCTTTTTCTCTCTCAAATAAATAAATAAATCTTAAAAAAAAAAAAAAAAGTCAAGGAGTTATAAGGAGTAGGAACCCCAGATCCTTGGTTAATGGTATGTGGAAGAATTATTAGCAGCAATATGGAACATTTTATTGGGGGTTCTGGCTGTTTCAGCAGAAACTATCTTTGGTACCTTTCTTATTTAGGTGGCTCTAATTGGGGAAGAATCATATAGTGATCTAACAGTCCTTCTTAAGGTCCTGTTGGTATTTATGGTCTTCTCTTTTTTTCTCTTCCATCTATTTTACTTCCCAAGTAATAGAGGACCTTCCAATTACAAATGAGTGTTTTTTAGTGTAGTATGATATTTCGGTATTTTAAGTATTCCTTTCTATGAGATTGAGGGACATTGTGGGATTAAATCATATGGAAGTATTCCAGAAATAAGCATATATGGCAGCTGGAAGAGAACTGAAGTATGGCAAAATTACGATTGTATGAACCCCTTTGTCTTCTGGAAATTATGAGTAGAGGTGTTGGGATCAATCAGGCTTTGGGACAGCAAATTATCTTTAGTATGGAGTTTATAAGTATCTGAAAATTCTAGAATTTCTCTTATTTAAAGCAGATAAGTCGTATTTTTGTGTATACTGTTGGAATCATCCTATAGGTTATGCCAACTACTTCTGAAAATATTGGGGGAGAGTGAAATGGTACATTTTAGACCAAAGGGAAATTTCTTTGTAGCCCAACTAATTTGGGGGATTATGAAAGGAGATGGTATTGTGATTCATTTATATTAGTATGTAGGATATTTTATTAGGTGTAAGAAATGGGTTGGTGCCAAGGAGGAACATGAAGACCTACAAACAAGAGGCTTTGGAATATGAATAATTCAGGCCTTTCTTTTAAAGCTAAGGGATATGGCCTGAAGGATTAGAAATTATTTTATTCATAACATCTTGAGTTAACATTAGATGAGACAACCTTTTTGGCTTTGGGAAGTCTGTTGAGCAGGGATGTTTTTAATTAGAGTAAGTCTTTTTTAGATCAGTCCTTTTCCAACTTTAATATGCATATAAATCACCTGGGAATCTTGCTAAATGCTGGTTCTGACTTAGTAGGTCTGGGATGGGGTCTGAGATTCCACACTCCCAGAAAACTCCCAGAAGATAACTACTGTTACTGCTCCAAGGACCACACTTTGAATAGCAGTTTTAGATAATTCTTGAAGTAGTAGGAAATGACTGGGTTAAGAACACTAACATTAGAGGGGGAAAATGCTGCCTGGGTTAGTATAGTTTATTCAAAATTAAATTTAAATTCCCTCCTTCTTCCTTTCCCTTGTGTCTGGATGTGGAAATGGCCAAATTAACATCTCTGAGACTTTAAAAAATTTAGATTGTATAGACAGTAAGCTTAAACAAGAGGATCTAGAGACCCCAAATGAAATTCATTTACCATTTTTTTCTTGAGGAAATAGAAAAATACACCTTTGGGCTAAGTAAGTCATCAACTACTACTAGGATTTTAATATAAAAAATTATAATTAATAATACCCATAGAGGGCGCCTGGGTGGCTCAGTCATTAAGCGTTTGCCTTCAGCTCAGGTCATGATCCCAGGGTCCTGGGCAGAGCCCCGCATTGGGCTCCCTGCCCAGCGGGAAGCCTGCTTCTTCCTCTCCCACTCCCCCTGCTTGTGTTCCCTCTCTCGCTGTGTCTCTCTCTGTCAAATAAATAAATAAAATCTTTTAAAATAATAATACCCATAGAAATATTATTAAACATTTGCTTATTCATTCAAATGTTTGAGCTTTTACTATATCCAAGGCATATTAATTACTTGTTATAATGTAATCTAGCTTTACTGTTAACAGTGTTAGCTAGTGGTCTTCATTAGGTAATCCCATCTTGCTGGTTTTATTGTAACTAGTAAATTATTCAATAAATTATGAGCTGGTATACATGCTAGAAATAAAAAAAAAATGCTGTTGTATCATGATCAGTTGTAAAATATCTCAATTTATAAGTTTATGAATTTTTTAAAAATTAATTGATGACTTTTATATCTTGTGATAGTCTAAAAGTTAAAAGAAACCCAGAGAGATTAAAAGAAACTCCTGTGGTTTAGTGCTCCTAAAAATGCTAGGCAAAACATAAATATATATGAACACATAATTTATATGACAGACTAAAACTTAGTGTTATATGACACACTGGAACTTAAAAGAAACCTCTCTGGTTTAGTGCTTCTAAAAATGCTGGGTAAAATAGTAAGAAAAGGTAAATCACCTAACAGAAAAATGTATGACACATAACCATGCATTTGCCAGAAGACCAGTAAACATGAAATAAATTACCAATGAACATAGCCTCATTTTAATATTCAGAGAAATGCTAATTAAAGACACGAGATAAGTATTTTATATCTATCAGACTAGTAAAAATGAAAAAATTTAGGGGCACCTGGCTGGCTCAGTCAGTAGAGCATGTGACTCTTGATCCCAGGGTCATGAGTTCGAGCCCCACATTGGGTGTAGAGATTACTATAAATAAACACACTTAAAATTTTTTTTGATAGTACGTAGTGTAGACAAGGATGTGGAATAATGGGAAATCATGCATTTTTGGTAGAAGTGTAAATTAAACCAACAATTTGGGAATAATTTGCATAACCTAGTAAAGATGAACATGTATCTGAACATGAACTCAGCAGCCCCATAATTTCATTCTTAAATATATATCCTAATTTGGAAAGATTCTTAAACAGATACCCCAAGAAACAAATAGAAGAATGTTCTTTGCAGCACTGTTATAGCTGGGGGGAAAGAAACAACTAGAAATAACCCAAATGTTCATATGCCGTAAATAGGTAAAATACATTTTGGTATATTTATACAATGGAAATATTATTTATTCAGCAATCAAAATGAATGAACTCCAACTGCACAGATTGAGAATGAAGTTTTTAAATATAATATTGGATTACAAAAGCAAATCATAGCAGAATATATGCAATATGATTATATTTATTTTGTATTTATTTAAAATTCAAAAACAGGGATAACTAAATGTTGCATTGCTTAAAGATGATACATACATATGTATACAAATTGTAAAGAAAACCTAAAGATTAACAAAATTCAGGGTGGTAGTTTCAGAAAGAGGTTATGTAACTGATGAGCACATAGGGAGGGGGCTTCAAGTATATTGGTAATATTTTATTTCTTAAGCTAGACAGGAAGCACATGGGTCTAAATGTTTTCATTTGTTATTACTTAAAATGTTCTTTTGATATATACTTTATAGATAAGTTTCCTAACTCTAAAAAAGAGAAATATGAGGTGCCTGGGTGGCTCAGTCGGTTAAGCAATCTGACTCTTGATTTCGACTCAGGTCATGATCTCAGGGTGGTGAGAAAAAGCCCCGTGTCAGGCTCATGCTCAGCTTGGAGTCCGCTTGAGATTCTCTCTCTCTCAAAATAAATAAATAAAATCTTTTTAAAAATAAAATAATAGAAAAATATATTCAGATAGATTAAAGGTTATTCCTATAGTAGCTCTACTTACCTGTATCCTAATATGCTTTCTTGAGTGGGTGAGAACAGGGTAGCATTAAAGATAATAGGTGGCGAAGTTTTTGTGGAGGATGACATACATTTCATGTATATTATGAAAAATTGTTTAAACCACTGTTGTAAGTTTAGAGCAGTATAGTTTAGTGGTTTGAGCAGACCTATAAACAAGTAACTATAACAAAATGCGAGTGCTTCTCTAGAAGAGATACGTTTGTCAAAAAAATGGCTAGGAATCAGACAGGAAACCTTCATGAAATAGATGTTAATTAAGCTGGGTCTTTAGGGATGAGTAGTTTGTAAAAGGAGGTAGGTGAGGGAGCCCACATTCCTCTGTGGGGGAAAAGGAACTACAAAGGCACAGAGGCCTAAATGTCCATGGAGAGTTGAGTGAGTAAATTCAGATATGTTAGGAGCCATACTGTGAAGAGCCTTGTCTAGCAAACTATGGAGTTTACATGATGGGCATTGACCTTTTGTTACTTAAACTAGGGTTGTTGATTTGTTTACTCTATGCAAGGCTCAGCTAGGAGTTACTTTGAAACTCTCTATGTTTGTATATTTATGTTCTTTTTCCTCTACTTTCAGGCTGCTATATGGCAAGCACTAAACCACTATGCTTACCGAGATGCAGTTTTCCTTGCAGAACGACTGTATGCTGAAGGTTTGTAATCTCTTCATTTCTATAGAACCATAAGTGAATAAAATATATGGAATTCTGTCATTTCTTATGACATATATAACAAGATTCTGGGGATCACTTTTGTTTTTCCTTTATGATTGGCGCTAATTCTTAAAACCTTTTTCCTGTATCTTATATGCTACTTTTAATAACTGTAGAGTTGTTCCAGGTTTTACACTATGATTTACTTAATCATTTTCCAACTTTAGATTTTTTTTTCCAGGTTTTTTGTTAGAAAAGTCTATATTCTGTGGCTAAGAGCAAGAATTTAGCCTATAGCCTTGGTACAAACCCTTAACCCTGTCACTTAAATATGCAGTTGTATTCCTTGGGCAAGTTACTCAGTGTCTGAGTATTTCAGATTTCTCATCTATCAAAGATAGTAATAATTGTTTCATAACATTGAAGAATGAAATGAGATAATGTATTTAAAGCACTTGGCACAGCCTTCTGGCATGGTAATAAATGTTCAATAAACATCTGGTATTCTATGTTTTGTTTCTGTCATTAATTATTGTAATTTTCTTTCTAAGAAAGAATATTTCTTTCTAAGATGGTAATATAGAGAATTAGGTACAGCTTTTTGTTCTTTTAAGTCATTTTCTTGGGTTATAAATTCTAGAATGGATTTTACAACTCAAACAGTGTGATCAGTTCTACAACAAATTACTTTTTCCCCAGTTGGTAACCCAGCAGAGAGAGGCATAATAATTTGGGGTGTTACCAGCATAAGACTTCCTTCATAATCCTATATGTATCAGATTTGATCAATTTAATGTATTTTTGCTTACTTGAGAATTGTGAGGTATTTTGTATTGCATTTTTATTACTATAAGGGACCCTGGGTATTTTCTCAAGTGTTTGTTTTAAATTTATTCCTATTTCTGTGAGCTATATCTTTATTATTATGTCTGCCCCTGATTGTTGCTTTTTAACGTTAATTCTGTTGGTTTTTATTATTTCAGTATTTAAAATTTTTTTTGTAGTTTAACTCATTAGCTTTGTCATTTATACTTTCTCCTATTGCTTCAGTAGCTGGAAAATTATCATCTTTCTACCACTACTGTGAATATGTGGTTGTTGGTGGTTTAAAAAAATTTAAAGAATTTATCATATTATCAATTTATTCAATATTATATATTAAACAATGCTTTTTTCCCCTCCCACATGGTATTTACCTTGTTTTATATTAAATTTTAAAAAAATATTTTGTTCTGTTTCCAGAATTTCTCCTCTCTTCCATTAATTATGTTTTTAACCCAATATCATACCATTTTTAGTTAACACTTTATATTGTATTTTAATATTTCATAAGGCCTGTCTCCCATCATTTTTTTCTTTCCAATTCATTCTTTGATAAGTCTTTGCCCTTTTTTTATCTTTCATTTTTCTATGTGTATTTTATTTTTGCTTTGAAATTTCACAAAGATTTTGATCAGTGCCGACCTGTAACCATATAATTCTCTAAATTAATTTAGAAGTATTGACATCTTACTATATATAGCCTTCCCAACCAGAAACGGTGCTGCCTTCTTTTTACTCAGATGTGTGTTTGCTTAACTCAGTTTTTCTACTTTTTGTGACATTCCCATTGGATTACTTGCCAAGAAGTTTAATTTTTTTTTATGGTTACATATAAGCTTTATTTTTGTGTGTTTTGTGTGTTCTTATATGAATTGCTAATGGAATCTTTCTGCTCAGTGGTATGATTTTACGCTAGTAGCAAGTGCTTAGTAACCTAACTGCAAGCATAAGAAGGTAGATATTAGGGGTTTGCCAGGCATGTGTCACAAGAAAGGACAAGAGATAAGAACATTATGAATATAGACAAGATCTGGAACCAGGAAATAGAAACTATATAGGAAAGTTAACACAGAAGGGGATTGGTAAATAAGATACAGAGAAGTGCCAGAAGTCCAGATGAAGTTGAATTGGGAGATGTATGGGAATAACATGGGAGCGGAAGACCATGAGCCAATCAGTTGTAAAACTCTTGCATTAATGAAGCAGAATGTCTGGAATTTAGTAGCTGAGAGTTATAAGGAGAAGGTATGTACTCAGGAGCAGGGAATTTCACAAATAGGCAAAGAGTAATGCTTGGAAATAGTTTTAAGAATCAAAGAGCAAAGAGGAGGGGCCCCTGGGTGGCTCAGTTGGTTAAGCATCTGCCTTCAGCTTGGGTCGTGATCCTAGGGTCCTGGGATCAAGCCCACATAGGCCTCCCTGCTCAGCAGGGAATCTGCTTCTCCCTCTCCCTCTGCCCCTCCCACCTGCTCATGGTTGCTCTGTCTCTCAAACAAATTAATAAAATCTTTAAAAAAAAAAAAAAAAGCAAAGAGGAAACCTTACCTTGACTCTGATTTAAGTGGGATATGAGGGAAATAGCATCCCTTTGAGAGTGCTGTCAGGTCCTTCAAGGGAGAACAGGAGTTCAGAGTTCAGAGAGGAGAGTGGGGAAGATCTGTGCAGCAGGAGTCTGAGATCCCAATGAAAAGATAGAGAAGAGTGAGGAGAGGCTTAGAAGATAATGCAATAGATTACCCTACTCTGCTCAATTATATAAAAGCAAGGTTTATCTTGCATAATCTACTTACATATATTTTCATTGATACCTACACAACCCTCATGTTTTGCTGTCTTATACTTTCTTTTTTGAATTTGTTTATTAAAGGATTGGCAGTTTCTAGTTTATTATAGTTAGGCTCCAGAAGATTGTCAGTTAGTGGTTTCCAGTTAAGACGATTAGGTTTTCCCATAGAATTGGGGCAGGATTCCAGATGAATCTGCATAAAGCTGTTCAGTCCACTTTCTGTCTGTGTTTGATACGGCACTTGACGCTTGGAAAGTTGCTCAGTGTTAGTTTCTCTCAATATACAATTGACCCTTGAACAACACAGATTTGAACTGTGTAGGTCTACTTATATGCAAATTTTTTTTCAGTACAGTACTGTAAATGTGTTTTCCTTACGGTTTTTGTTTTTCTTTTTAAAGAGAGAGGGCAGAGGGGCAGGGAGGAACAGAGGGAGAGGGGGGGAGAGAGAATCTCAAGCAGGCTCCAAACCCATTGCAGACCCTGACGTGGGACTTGATCCCACAACCCTGAGATCATGACCTGAGCCTAAATCAAGAGTCAGACACTTAACCAACTGAGCCACCCAGGCGCCCCCACCCTTATGATTTTCTTAATAGGATTTTCTTATCTCTTATCTTCATTGTAGGAATACAGCATATAACACATATAACATACAGAATATGTGTTAATCGACTGTTTATATTATCGGTAAGGCTTCGGGTCAACAGTAGGCTTTTAATAGTTAAGTTTTGGGGGAGTCAAAAATTACTTGCAGATTTTTGACTCTGCAGGATAGGTGCCCCTAACCCCCTCATTGTTCAGGGGTTAATCGTAGAACCTAATCACTCTGTTTGACTCTTATTTCTATGAGGGAAGATTTTAGAATTTAAGGGCAACAGGAGCAGATACTATCCTAGTTCAATAATAATGACAAGCATAACTTCTACCATTTATTGATTTCTTACTATGTACTAGGCTCTTTACATACTTAATATTAATTCCTTATTTAATCTTTAATAATCCTATAAAGTGGACATTGCTATTGCCATTTTAGAAAGGAAGAAACTGAGACCAATGTTCACAGGCAGTAAGTGGCAAATCTTTCTGATTCCATTTTACGAAGGGTAGCAAATACATGCCACTCTGATTTATGATAGACATCACTAATCTATCATACTACTTATTCCCGTTGAACCAACCTTGGAATTCTTGTTGACACCGTGTTGCTGGCTGACAGTATTAGTTGATCAGAGTTAGTATACTAGATGTAACCTGTTTTCTCTTTTGCTCAGTGGCCTCCCATGCCACTAGTGGTAGGTGCTATGTTTAGAGAAAGACACCCAATAGGGCTAAAGAAGTAGATGGATAGGACCCTCTGAAAGCCAAATTCTTGAATTTCCCTAGTTCCTTGTCATCCATTTGTCTTTCTCCTAAGAGTTGTATAGTTAGCCCTCCTAAGACGGTGGTATAAGCAAAGTGGTGTAAGAGGCTCGCATGTTCATTAGCCATTTGATCTTAGGTAAGAAGTTATTCTGAGCCTAATTTTCCTCATCTTTAAATTAGGAAAAGAAGTATCTATATAACAAGATCGTTTTCAGCACTAACTATAATAATCTACTGTGGTTTCTGGCACGTAGGAAGTCCTTTACAGTTCCTCTCCTCTAGCATAATCTAATACAGTGGCTTTTCATATTTTTTTTTTTTACTCGTCTTATATACGATGCACTCTGATATTTTTCTGAGTGTTTGTTGTTATTGTTTTAATGCAGGTTGATACCCGCTAAATTGATTTCACAATCCACAGTGAATTGAGACTTGCTGTTTGGAAAAACTGTCCTAATCTTATCATCTCCCTCCATATCCCCTTCTGCCATTGTAAGCACGTGTTTTTCCTTCCCGCTGCCAATACCTGATATCCTTGACCAAAGTTTTTCTCCATTGCTAATTGATTAACTGTTGGACAGAATATAGATTCAGCTTTTCCCCTTGTCCTAATAGATAGCATGTAGTACCTCTAAAATTTTCTAAGATTTTTAATTGTAATTATATATATTTAGCTGTTGGGAATGAATAGAAATGGGTGGTTAGGAACAAATAGAAACAGTCATAGACTGACTATATGGGCAAAGAATACATTAATACAATTAATATGGTAGGTCCTCGGAGAGAGAGGAGTTATTTGTGTTTTTAGAAAACTAATCAGATGTAAGTTTTGTGTGCATTTTATTTTATAAGGAAATGCCTAGTGCCTCTGGGGAAAGATGAAAATTTGCTGTCTATGAGACCATATGGGACTGGTGATTGTAACTGGTGAAAAGCAAGGAAAAAGAAGTAGCTGAAGACATTGTGTCAACATGTGTTCCCTAAGTTATTTTGAGGGTCCTCATGAAAAGCTCACAGTTGCTTGAAATCTAGTGTTCTATCTTGATGTAGATTTTGCATCCTATACTACAAAATGTTTATTTTTAAGTATGAATACATTTTATGTTACCATAAAATTGTTCACCGGTTTCTACCTGTCTCAATGATTAATGGACCAGATGTAGAAATTGCACTGGGTATATTGATTTCAGTAAATTGGGTTCAGTTGAAGAGAAGTGAACCAGAGTAAAAGGTTCAGCATTTGTTTCTCTTCTCTAAGCTATGATATTGAGAGCCCAAACTCACAGAAATATGTGACTACAAATGGCAACATTTTTTAAAAAACTTATTTACCAGTTTATGTTAAGGTCATCATTGAGGGGAAATGTCCAGAATGCTACTAGTGATGTGGCATAATGTTTCATTTTTAGGTCATTACTGGAAAATTTAATACATATATCTAGTCTAAAAATTCAGTCAGTTTGTTGTATTTGGGGAGGGGGGCCTCCAGAAGGATATCTGGCCTATTGGCCTAACGTTTTACTATCATAGTTAAATGCTTGCCAGTGAAAAAGATGATGCTATTTAATTGTCATAGTTTTCATTTTTATAATGTGTTAGTGATTAAGATTCAACTCTTCCCAACAGCCTTTTTTTTTTTGACTTGCCTAAACTTTTTTATCTTTAAATTTTTATTGTTATGTTAATCACCATACATTACATCATTAGTTTTTGATGTAGTGTTCCATGATTCATTGTTTGTGCATAACACCCAGTGCTCCACGCAGAACGTGCCCTCTTTAATACCCATCACCAGGCTAACCCATCCCCCCACCCCCCTCCCCTCTAGAACCCTCAGTTTGTTTTTCAGAGTCCATCGTCTCTCATGGTTCATCTCTCCCGCCGATTTCCCTCCCTTCATTCTTCCCCTCCCACTATCTTCTTCTTTTTTTTTCTTAACATATATTGCCTTATTTGTTTCAGAGGTATGTATCTGTGATTCAGCAGTTTTGCACAATTCACAGCGCTCATCATAGCACATACCCTCCCCAATGTCTATCACCC
>NW_027397112.1:10212782-10234819 GCF_003265705.2 Callorhinus ursinus
CACTCCAGCAGCCCTCAATTTGTTTCCTGAGATTAAGAATTCCTCATATCAGTGAGGTCATACGATACATGTCTTTCTCTGATTGACTTATTTCATTCAGTATAACACCCTCCAGTTCCATCCACATCGTTGCAAATGGCAAGATCTCATTCCTTTGGATGGCTGCATAATATTCCATTGTGTATATATACCACATCTTCTTTATCCATTCATCTGTTGATGGACATCTTGGCTCTTTCCATAGTTTGGCTATTGTGGACATTGCTGCTATAAACATTGGGGTGCACGTACCCCTTCAGATCCCTGCATTTGTATCTTTGTGGTAAATACCCAGTAGTGCAATTGCTGGATCATATGGTAGCTCTATTTTCAACTGTTTGAGGAACCTCCATACTGTTTTCCAGAGTGGTTGCACCAGCTTGCATTCCCACTGACAGCGTAGGAGGGTTCCCCTTTCTCCACATCCCCGCCAACATCTGTCATTTCCTGACTTGTTAATTTTAGCCATTCTGACTGATGTGAGGTGGTATCTCATGGAGGTTTTGATTTGGATTTCCCTGATGCCGAGCGATGTTGAGCACTTTTTCATGTGTCTCTTGGCCATTTGGATGTCTTTGGAAAAATGTCTATTCATATCTTCTGCCCATTTCTTGATTGGATTATTCTTTGGGTGTTGAGTTTGATAAGTTCTTTATATAGAGTTTGGATACTAGCCCTTTATCTGATACGTCATTTGCAAATATTTTCTCCCATTCTGTCGAACAGCCTTTTTTTTATTCGAGACTCAGCTGTTTCATTGCCTTAACTTAGCTGTTTCACACAAACATCACACACACCAAACTCAATGCATGCAAAGCTAGATTTATGTTAGCACACTAAGACATCTCTTACTAAAAAAGCTTCCTAACTGGTTTTCCTGCCTCTTCTCTTTCCTCTTCCTAAATCAACCCATTCTCTTTACTTTTCTTAAAATGCTTCAGAGGATTTATCCCTAAATCGTTAGACAGCTTGCAAAGCCCTGCACAATCTGGCTATCTGCTTTCTCCTTATGTATGGCCACTCCCCGCCCGCCAACACTAAAGAGCCTTTCTGAAACTTCCTTCACCCTCTTACCTGTGGTATATTTACTCTAAGCATGATTTCAAGATATCTTAAACCATTATTAACCCTATCATATACAACAGATATAAAACCAGTTAGTATTGAAATTTAGGAGGTAAACAACTAGAGAAAATAAAAAGTGGGAATAATATTAAAATACTGAAATTGTATATGTAAATGAGGTATTCAACAAAAGAAATGACTCTTAAAGGATGGAATGAATTATGCAGCATCTGGAAAGCACAGCACCCAGGCAATTGAAATCCTTCAGCAAAAGAAAAGTTAGTAATGAAATGGAATTATTTGAGCTTGTGGCTCAGAGTCATGTATGTATAACCCACATTACTATCAAATGACTATTCAGGTATTATAAATTTAGGAGAAAGCCAATGATAATAATAGCACATATAGCTCTTACTATGTGTCAGGTACTATCCTCAGTACTCTCTTTTTATTAACTCATTTAATCCTAGTAGCAACCCTTAGAGATCAATATCTCTTATGTCCTTATTTTACAGATAAAAAAACTGAGGGACAGAGAAGTTAACTTGCCATAAGTCTTGAAGCTAATAAGTGGTGGTGCTGGAATCTGACCCCAAGCAGTTTGGCTCTAGAGTCCATAGTTCTAACGCATGTGCTGTACTGCCCATCCTTGATTTAAGAACTTAAAAGATAATCAAGATGAAAAGTATATCACAAGTCATAGATGATTTCATAGGTTCTATGCCCTTTGAATACTCACAATGTTGAGTTCATGACAAGGCCGCAGAGTACTCTAACCTCTAAGCAGTTCTCTATGATAACTGTAGAATTTATCAAGGCTAGAGAACCTTCATCTCCTCAGACAGAATTCTAAGTCTTGCCAAAATTGGTCCACTTTGGAAAAAGGCTGCTCATTTACATTGTAAGTCAACATCAAGAAGAGATGTCTTACCTGATTTGAAAGCTTTGAGGGACCAACTCACCTTCCTATTTGATGGAAATGTATCTGGAGGATGCAAGCCTAAACCCCTCTTAATTATTTTGGACTTACATGAAATGACCTTTCAGTTTTTGAAGCCTAATCTGTTTCTGAAAAGAGGAGTTTCAGTATTGTTCCACAACTTCTTTTTTGTTTTTGCTTTTTTCGCTTAACAATGCATTCTGGAAATCTTTCTATGTCTTTCTTTTTCTTTGACACTTCTAGAGTGTTCCATCTTATGGGTATACCATAATTTAACTAGTACATGATTGATTTCTCAATATTACATTAAGAGTGACTGTGTCGAGTCAATGTTCACTTTATTTCTGATTATAAAGCATATTATGGACCTTATAATTCCCAATTGCATATTTTAATTAAGGCTCTAAGGATGGTAAATAAATGTCATGCAGACATCTATAACCATTTCTAGGTCCTGTTAATTTGATATCTGCACATTTACTAGTTAGCCATGGTCAGCCTTAGAATTTTTCTGAATTCAGCACTTGAGGTAGTCACTGTCAATCAGTTGGAATTACTGTTCCAGATGAAATCCATTTGTTAATAGTCTATGCTTTTTAGCTTTATATAACTCCTTACTACTGATTCATTGCTTAGGACTGTCCAGTTATTTCTGGGGAGCCTCGAAAACCACCCAGGTCTCTCCGTGTCTTTCACAACCCTTCAAGTTGTTCTGGATTTACTTCAATATCTTACCCTTTCATTAACCTTAAGGTGTGCTTTAACTTCCAACCCATATTCCCATCTTAACTGGTAGATTTTAAGTTATTACACTTCAAAAAGGTACCTGCAGTGTGACACTAAAATCACACACACACACACACACACACACACACACACACACACACACACACACAGAATATTTGGTATCTTTATGTTATTAGGGAATCTTACTGCAGTGAAAATGGACCCAAGCATAATGAGGTATTTGTAAACAAAACATTTGATGAAGCATTGTTATGGCTAAAAGTTAAACTAGTTTTAGGGAGCCATTGTTTATTGGTGTAATCAATAGTTTTTAAAAACTTACAGGGCGAAACTAGGCCTTTGCAAAATCAGGAAGAAATCACACTTTCTAATTTATGTGAATTAGCACTTACAATTCAGTGAGATTAACAATTTGTTCTCACTGCAATAGAGCTCCCTATTCATTTTTTTTTTTTTGCTTCTGATGCACTAATACTAGGTCCATCCCATTAACATGTTGCCAAAATTTCTTGTCATTTACTACATATCATTCATTGCATATTTTTTTGTACTAGGGTTTCATGAAAAATCGTAAGATGGACTAGAGAGGAAGGGTTCTATTAGTTTTTGCTTGCGTCTATATATGACCCCCCAAAAAACCTTTGTAAGAGTAAACCTTTCAAATTACCTACTTTTTTGTCCCAAACTTTGAGTGAAGTTAACTACTTTTTTTATTCCAAACTTTGAGTGAAGTTCACTTTTTAAGAGGTTGTGGCAAATCTATCTTGTACTTTAGAACAGTGATCCTCAAACTTCAGCATGCATCAGAATCACCTGAGGGTTTGTTACAACACAGGTTGCTTGTCCCCACTTCCAGAATTACTGACTTACTGTGTCTGAGATGCAGCTAAGGATTTCTGTTTCTAACAAGATCCCAAGTCATGCTGATGCTGGCAGAGGGACCACACTTTAGAACCACTGGTTTAGAATATCCTTCAGCCCACTGAGATTATTACATAACCCATTTTTAGAAGCACAGATTTGTGATTTTCCCTCTTTCTATCTCTTGTTTCATCTACAGCCTTTCACCTGTATTGGTTGGGAACTTGCAAGAATAGAAGTGAGGTGATGGTCAGTTTGGGAGACAGAAAATAAGGGAAAAAATGCCATATTTCATTAAGTAAAAAGGGACATTTCCTAATATTAAGACTAGAGGACAGATTGAATAATTCCACTCTTGCCATTGCAGGGCAGTATAATTATTATTGCTATAGAAGTGTTAAGTCTGTCAATTGAATGTTTAAACATTGTGGGTATTCACAATTTAGAATTTTTTTTGTCTTAAATTATCTTGGATATAATTTAGTGTATATTTGGTGTTAGAAATAAGGGTGTTTTTTTTTTTTTGAATCTGGTCCTTTTTTAATGTAGAAAATAATCTCAGATTGATAATTAGCTTTATAACCCTGAGTTTCCCTCTCATGAAATTTAACTTCTATTCTCTCGAAGAGTCTATTAGAAAAATATTACAAAAAACAAGACAGTTTACTGGTACTCTGTTTAAAGGTAGGTGTGGGTGTGTGGGTATGTGCACAAGCGTGCACTTTTCTTAAGGATTTATGGAAAATACCACGACTGTCTTCACTGTATTATTTCCTTGGTTCTTTGTAAGAAGGTAATCAGGACTTGGGGAACTAAGATTTCTATCAGTAAAGTGTTTCTCAATTCAAATTTGGATTAATAAATGATTGTTTTATATTAAATAACATGACTAATTTTTTGTTGCTAAACTTGTTTATTGCCAGATAAACAGTGATTACCATTCAACATACTGAATAATAGCCATTTTTTTTCATATGTGCTCTTAGTACACTCAGAGGAAGCCTTGTTTTTATTGGCAACCTGTTATTACCGCTCAGGAAAGGCATATAAAGCATATAGACTCTTGAAAGGACACAGTTGTACTACACCGCAGTGTAAATACCTGCTTGCAAAATGTTGTGTTGATCTCAGCAAGTAAGTTTTTAAATCTTTTCTATCTAATTTTGTTTACTTACACTGTAAAATTTTGGATAAAACCCTTTTGATAGATTAAACTCTTGACTCCCTTTCTCCTCTTTTTTGATAGTAGAGATTTGTCTATTTCAGTAACTTAAAATGTTTATACTGTTGCCTGTGGCATTACCATTTTTGTTATGGAGAGATTTCGTTGTTATGATAATAAATAATAGAATTTAACTCTGGAGAAACTTAAGTTATAACTAATTCCTGTCATTATCTAAAATTATCTGAAGTGTAAAACCTCCTTACCTGTTCACCTGAGATTAACGCTTCATTGTATCTAGGTAGTTTTGTAATTATTTGCCTTTCCAGATCATTCTATTTGGGAACCACTGCTCCTACCCCTTTGAAGCAAGGGAGCAGATTCAGGAGAACACTTCTTTTGAACATTACAATTAAATCAAGTCAGCTCTCCCTATTCTGAATCTGGAGGCAGCTATAGATATAGGTAGTTATGTTCTGTTAAACTCTTTTCTGTGCTGAAAGAGATGGAATAATGCTAAAAGTGGCTAAATGGATAATCGTAAAAGCCTATATGTGAATTTAGTTTGTAGGTTTATAGTGAGAGGACACAAAGAAGCCTCATGAAGTCTCTACAGACTAATAATATTGTATTTGTCCACTGTCTGATGACTTTTAAATTAAAGCTCACCTAAAATACTATAAAATTTCTGAAACATTTGTTATTAAATTATTTTTACTTCAAAGATTCTGATGTTAAATTGTTAAAAATTTATTTAACTTGCTAATTTCTTAAGCCAATTCTTCCCTTAGACATTCTTATCCCATTTATAAGTAGTCATGGTTTTTTAAAAGTCTCTCTGACAGTAAAAAAAACTATAGATATCACCTCTTATGTTTAGGATATGCTGTGTAAACTTACTTGAGAGTTTTCCACATGATGTTTGGAAAAAACTTTAAAACAGAAACCATTACAAACTCTGATGTGCTAAAAATATATAGTGAAGTCAGGTCATTTTTTTTTCCTTTGGGGAACACTTACGATTTTCTATATCAAGAAAACATTAATTGACAAATAAAAAGAGATGAAGTGCTATTCAGATTTCATTTGTAAACCTAAAAATGACTGAGACCATTAAGTATGCAGTTTTTAGTTAAAATCTGCTAGTCTTGTTTAATTTGCTTGCTGATTCCTATCTCAAGGAATTATAGAACCAAAAAGGACCACTACATCTGTTAATGAAGAAACATTCACATTTTCCCCCAGTATAATGGCCTTCCATTTCTTTTGACATGAGTAATATGTATGTTGCTCAGACTACATTTGTACATACAGAGACTAAATTTAACTGGTTCTGTTTTTAAAGACAAGACTGGGATTTTAAGATCATAAATTCCCAGTCTTCCAAATGATTCTAAATACATGGTTATTACTGTTCTAAAGGTGTATGGACTTCTTACTTTATCTATCTCCATATAAGGAAGTACAGTGGTAATGAAAAATGTCTTTACACACAGTACTTTTTATACTGACTTTTGTTAATCTGTAAATTTGTGTTTTAAAGGCTTGCGGAAGGGGAACAGATCTTATCTGGTGGAGTGTTTAATAAGCAGAAAAGCCATGATGATATTGTTACTGAATTTGGTGATTCAGCTTGCTTTACTCTTTCATTGTTGGGACATGTATATTGGTAAGTAAGAATGATTCAAGTTACCAGAAGATTGTTTCCAGTGCTAGAAGTCTTTGTGATTAAAAAAAGCTTACATTATCTGTGTTTATCAAATAGCGCTTGGCTGAGGAGTACAATCACAGTCTTCTAGTTCTATGGCCTTGTTAAACCTATAAAGTAGTAGAGATGTTGATCCCATTTTTGACTATCCACTTTGCCTTAATGATAGTAGCTACGGCAACACTACCTAATAAATAATTGAGTGCACATAGGGTTTTTTTTTTTTTTACCATAAGATATAAGGAGAATATCTTCATGTGATCCACTGAGGAAGAAGAAATGAGTGAAGTTTTTTCTCTAATATTAAATATCACCTTTGCTCCTTAGAACAAGGCTTGAAGGCAAGTTTCAGTAATAAAGAATAGTAATTCCCATCTGGTTTGCCGCACTAATTTTGAGGCATGTCATAAGAAACTTCCTACAATGGTAGTTGAAATAATAGTGATTTGGAAAGAATTTTAAATGTATTTAAAATTTCTTTACATTTATTTAAATTTAGTCTTTTGAAAGCAAGTGAGAATGAATTCAAAGTCATCACTATAATAATATTCACACTGATTTTTATTCTGAAATATTGTGAGTTGGGGACTAGAGGGTGGAGATATAAGTAGGTAATAGGAATTGTTCCGCTGCCCATGGGAGTGCATCGCATGTATAAATGTAACCTGTTACATACTGTAGGAGAAATGGTTGGGGATTGTGTTTCTAAAGAGTTAGGAAAGCATCTGTTTTAAGATAAATTGAAGCTAGTTTGAATAGTAGTTTTTTAAAAGCCTTGAAAATATCTTTTTGAACAGAATAAATTATTGGGCTGAATTTGGGGGCTCATTTTCAGATGACACCACTCTTTAGAGAACAGGAGTAAGTAAAGATATAATATCAATATCTTCATTTATCTTAGTAAAAGGACTTGGAGTAATGAATTTTAGTTCATGCAACTATGATTATTCTTGTCGCTTATTCAAGAAGTTTTGAGGTCTATCCTCCATTTATGGCTAGCTAGACACTGTACTTGACACTGGGAATGTAAAGATAAATAACTCACGGTCCCTGCCCTCAAACTCAAAAGTTTGTAAGTTTTTATCATCACAATAAAAATTGCTGTGATAAAATTTGAGCAGTATTTTGTCTGAAGGAGGAAATAATTAGTTCTACCGGGTTAAGAAGGAGGGGTAATCTGAAACAAATAATACCTTTTATGTTTAAAAAAAAAAAAAGAAGATAGTAGGAAGGGAAAAATGAAGAGGTGGGGAATGGGAAGGGGAGACGAACCATGAGAGACTATGGACTCTGAAAAACAAACTGAGGGTTCTAGAGGGGAGGGGGGTGGGTATTAAGGAGGGCACATACTGAATGGAGCACTGGGTGTTATGATTGTTGATTCATATGAAAACAATGAATCATGGAACACTACATCAAAAACTAATGATGTAATGTATGGTGATTAACATAACATAATAAATAAAAGGGGTAAGATGGTAAGTAGGAAAGACTTGGTAGAAACAGTTTTGTTTCTTGAATTCTCAATAATAAGAAAATTAGAAATTAGGAAGTTAATTAGAATATGATGAAGTATTTGAATGGACATTTCACCAAATAAGATATACGGATGGTAAGTAAGCACATGAAAAGATGTGCCAAATCATTAGCTATTAAGGAAAAGCAAATAAAAAACACCATTAGAAACCACTACACACCTGTTAGAATGGCTAAAATAAGAATTGACAATACCAAGTGCCGGTGAGGATGCAGAGCAACAGAATTTCTCATAAAACATAGATATGATAGAATTATAATGATAGAAACAGATCAGTAGTCAGATCAGAGGGTAGAGTTTGAGGCAAGAGTATGGCCGTGTAGAGGCAGGTGTGGAGTTTCTCTGGGCTGTTGGAACAGTTCTGTATCCTGATTGTGGTGGTGGTGGTTACACAAATCTATACATGCAATAAAACTTCATAAAACTGTTCATAAACGAGCGCATGTAAGAACTGCTGAAATCCAATTAAAGTCTGTGGTTTATGCTATCGTCAATTTCCCAGTTTTGATAATTGTGCTATGGTTACGTCAAATGTTGTCATTGAGGGAGCTGGGTGTAGGGTACATGGGAACTCTCTTATTTTTGTAACTTGTATATGAGTCTAAAATTATTTCAAAATAAAGTTTAATAAAACAGTGCTAAAATCACAAAAATACTATATATGTGTTACTAATTATTTTTAAACAAGATTATTAAAAGTTTTGAAGGTACATTGAATCATGCCTTAACCACGAAGAAGGGTTTTTCCCCCCTTCTTTAAAAGAATAAGGATGGGTTCCTTTTATTCATCATAAATATTACAAGGTGAAATATCCAATGGGAGAAAACTCTGCTCCAAAAAAGTGGTTTTTCATTTCAGCCATCGTGTGTCTGTCTTATGGCCAAAATTGCACCCAGTAATCTACATATATACCTGTAGTAGTTTTATAGCTATAGCTTGTTAGGATATCTTTTTTATCTCTTTTTTTTTTAAGATTTTTTTAAAGTTTTTATTTAGTTGAGAGAGAGCAAGAGAAGGAGAGAGCACAAGCAGGGGGGAGTGGCAGGCAGAGGAAGAGGGAGAAGCAGGCTCCCTGCTGAGCAGGGAGCTTGATGCGGGACTTGATCCCAGGACCCCGTGATCACGACCTGAGCCAAAGGCAGACGCTTAACCGACAGAGCCACCCAGGCGCCCCTCTTTTTTATCTCTTTATTGGTCTTTTTGTCTACAATAGTTCATGAGACTTCTATGTTTAGGACACAACCAATAATAAGTCTGGTTCTTAGATTAACTGGTTTCTTCCCAGTACCATCTAAATAATTTTTGACCCCAATTCTTTGGGAAACTTTTTTCATTAGGAGCTGCCACCTCGGGGCACCTGGCTGGTTTTAAGTCAGTAGAGCATGCAACTCTTGATCTCAGAGTTGTGAGTTCGAGTCCCACGTTGGGTGTAGAGATTACTTAAATATAAAATCTTTAAAAAAAAAAAAAGCCACCACCTCTACTTCATTAGAAGATCTGATTATTTAAATATGCTATATTTGGAGCATTTAAGTCACTTTCAAAATTACCACTGGGATATTACATTAAAAATTAAGAATAAGACTGAAATATTTGGATATTATCCATCTCTCCTTCAGTAATTCTAGTATTTGACAGGAAATTAAAAGCAATTATAATATTGAAGAAGGCATTGATAGTTTATTAAGGTAAGATTCCTTTCAATTCATATTCTCCTTGCTTTCACCAGACTTTTGATTTGAACTGCCTTAAATAATAGAGGTTGGAGAATGGTAAGAAGGGGAAATTGGTAATTTAGGGACTTGTCAAGAAGAATACTCTCAGAACTTATATATGTATTGCCAATACATATATAACAGTACCTAATTTTTGTATCAAAAATTTATAATGTTTTGGGTTGTGTAGCTTGTCTAATCTCTTTGTTTGTCTTTACAGCAAGACAGATCGGCTTGCCAAAGGATCAGAATGTTACCAAAAGAGCCTTAGTTTAAATCCTTTCCTCTGGTCCCCCTTTGAATCATTATGTGAAATAGGTAGGTTTGTAGAGGCAGCTAGGGGAGGGTTCCCCTACTTTTTTTTCCTCCTCCTCAATTTTTGGAAAGTGATACAAATCATTCACAAGAAAAATATTTTTCAAAGCTAAAGACTGTTAAAATTGAGAACAAGAATTAAGGTAATAGAATCATGTTTAAGGAATGATGTGGCCTTGTGTTCTCTAGAATGAATTGTATTGTGAGTATAACACTAGCTTTCTAGGTAAGGAAAGATATTAATAGAATGCCGGGAGCAGAAACTGTTAATGTAAATAAGACCTGGACAGTATGGGGAAAGAGCGCCTTGGTATATGTGCTCTAGGATGCATGAATGATCACTTTTAAACTGTGTATGTATACATGGAAGTGCTTAAAACTTTACTGTCTATTGGGTTTCAGCTCTCGACCATCACTCCTTACTTTGAGGAAAGTGAGATCTAGGTGCTTTCTGCTTTAAAAGAAACACAGAAGTCTTCATCTTCCGATGATTTATTATATTTAAAATCAGTGTTATTGTAGTTCCATTTAATTTCTAAATTTATAGCTTTATCTGAGGGGTAAATTTTTATAATAAATTGATAGATGGACTTTTGTAGGTAAATTTGATTAGCTGAAACAGGAGAACTTTAAAACACTGGATAAGGCCTTATTTCCACTAATTTGTGCATACTTGAAAAAAGATATTAATCCTCATTTCCTCAAAGGCATACATTTTTTTTTCCCTTTACAGGTGAAAAGCCAGATCCTGACCAAACATTTAAATTAACATCTTTACAGAACTTTAGCAACTGTCTGCCCAGCTCATGTACAACACTAGTATCTAATCATAGTTTATCTCACAGACAGCCTGAGACTGTTCTTACAGAAACACCCCAGGACACAATTGTAAGTGTATCATATGCTAGTGTTCAAATATTATGAAAAACAGGAAAGAATGACCTAAATAATATATCATAAATGACATGGTAGAAATTTTCTGTTTCAGGAATTAAACAGACTGAATTTAGAATCTTCCAATTCAAAGTACTCCTTGAATACAGATTCCTCAGTGTCTTATATTGACTCAGCTGTAATTTCACCAGATACTGTCCCTCTTGGAACAGGAACTTCCATATTATCTAAACAGGTTCAAAATAAACCAAAAACTGGTCGAAGCTTATTAGGAGGACCAGCTGCTCTTAGCCCATTAACCCCAAGGTAAGACAAACAAAACATACTTTAAAAAATATGCTATAATAGTAAATGATCTATAATAATTCATATTATTAGTAATATAAATTAATATGAACAGCAACTTCTAAATCATTATGGAAATGGAAGCATTTAGTAAGTCAATAATGGACCTATTCTGTTTAGAAAGTGAAGTAAAAGAGATACAATACCTGTGATAAAAATTTATTATTAAATATTAGAGAAAAATGTAAAACTCTTAAATATGCCTTCTTCAGCTAGTGTATGTGTTAAAAGATACTGTCTTTTTGGCTGTGTGTCAGTGAATATCAGTGAACATTTTGAAATGTTGGAATGCTTATGTTATAATCAGAGTTACAGCAGTGATTATTGTTAAAGTACTGTTTTCCAAACCATGGAAGAAGGATTGACACCTATCAATAGGAAATATTTTGTCCAAATTATTAGAAGTATATATGTGTATAAATATAGGAACCCAGCCCAGAGGATAACTATCCAAAAGTGTCAAAATAAAAAATTATGTGTTAGAACAGACACTATGAATTGGGTCCCGGGGCCAGAGAGTTACTAAAATAGCATGACCATGAAATTACAACAACTCCCTGAATCCACAGATGGATTCAGTGGTCTCTAGAGACAGTCTCTGTAACAGTGTCTAAATCCCGTAAATTCCAAGAATTTTAAATAATTTGATCATTTGGATCTTTGCTTTTACAAAGCCATTCTTCATTTCCAGTAAATCTCCTGAGATCAGTAGTTGTTGCTCAATTTAATTCCTTGTTTGGTTTTTTTTTCTTTTTAATTTAGTTATGGTGGGTGGAATAGTCTACATTCACAGCTTATTTTAAATCTGCCCCTCAGATCCTCACTGCCCCCAAGACTGATTTGCCATTCTCTTCCTTTTAGACCTTCTAATTTAAGTATACTGCTGCTTTATATATGCCTTGATGACTTTTTGACACCTTGATTTCAACCTCTTCTCAGTTTTGGGATTTTGCCATTAGAAACCCCAAGTCCTGGAGATGGATCCTATTTACAAAACTACACTAATACATCTTCTGTAATTGACGTGCCATCTACTGGAGCCCCTTCAAAAAAGGTATTTTCCATGTAAAATGCAGTTTTGATGTTGATGAAAGAAATTTATTTACAATTCCAATCTGTTAAAGGCAATTTCAGAGAGAATCTAATTTTATATAATCACTATTGCCTTAGAGTTGTTGATCTAAATGTAAAAGAAGGTCATCATTGTCATAAGCTGCTGGTTATAGTAGGAGACATAAAGCTGGTTGTTTTTTGGCCATGTAAAATTATAACCAACAAGTATAGTTTATTTTAGTATGTAGCTAAATAAACATTCAGATTTTTACTTTTGATTTACCCTTTTTTAAACAAAATTAAGATGGTTTCTATCACTTTGAATATAAATAACAGAAATTACACCTGCCATTGTTTTACTTGTCCCGACTGTATTTATCTTTTAAGTGTACTAATTAACATGAAAAAAAATTGACTTGCATAAAGCCAGCTATTTCTGATAACAAAGTTTTTTATGGCAGATTCTCATAGATGTATAGTAACTTTATAATAAATGTGTAATAAAATAAAAAATATTTGACAATATCCTTATAGTAAATACTGCAACAAGTCTTGAGACTTTTTAAATAATGTTCTTTTCTATAGATTTATGGCATTAAAGGTCAGAGTGCCATTTCCTTGAAACAGGTCTGTGGTACAGGGTTACCTTCTGTGAGAATTAAATTAGGTTATGTATTTAAAATGAGTATTGCCATCCTTAATAGATGTTTAAGAAATGGAAGCTAAGTAAGTCATACTAGTATATGACTGATATAAACCCTCCTAGAGTTTTGTTTCTATAATGGCTTCTTAATGAGTAGTGATAGAAACTCTGAGAGTAGTAAAAAAAGGCCACAAAGTACTGAATATGGATTACTTTAAATCTCATTTTTAAGAGTTGGCAGCTACCTGAAGTATAATTGTGGAAATTAGTTTATTACAATTGTAAGAAGGCATAGTAGGATAGTAATCAGCATGCCAGATGAAGTAGGCCAAAACCAGCAAGCCATAGCAATCAAGGACAAGTTAGTCAGTGCTGGGTAGGTGATTTCAGTATCCAAACAGTAAAGCCATTTGCTGTCTCATCCTCTTCTGCCCCCATTCTCTTCTTACCCTGCTATAAGACATTCAGAGGAAAGCTCTACTTGTAGTTCTGCATGCAGTATCAACTAAAAATATCAAACTGAATGTTGTGTGCAGTACATAGATCTTTGTTAAATAAGGAAGGGACAGAATTGACTCTTAAGTTTTGTCCCTTGGGTGAATGTAGAGGTTCCAACTTGGGGAAGGAAGAAGAGGAAGGATTATAAAGTTTTATTTCGAGGTGGTGGTAAATTAGATGAAAATGTTTAGTGGATAGTTAGTCATAGAGGAAAGAATATGGCCTGGTGATAGAAATAATAGTTAAAGCTGTCAAAATAGCCAGGCTCTCCTAGGAAAAGTCAGTAGCAAAGGAACACAGAGCATACTTAATTTAAAACAGTGGAAGGAAGAAGGGCCTGCAAATGAAGTGCTCAGACAAATAAGATACCGTACTATTTTGGAAGTTATACACAGTTTCAAAAGGAGGACATGAGCAGTGGTGTTGAATACATGAAAGGACAAAATAAGGCTTTCATATCTGGTGAGAAAGTTATTAATTATAATTATAAAGTTTGAGAATTATGTACAATGGCTATAAAAGTAATAAATTTTGAAGAAAATTATCTGGTAGTAAAAAAAATAAAAATATCCACTGATGCAACAGTCACAGATCATTTTATAAAGAAGCCAAGTGATGAAAATGAATAAAAGTAAGGTAATAAATTAGAAGGCAGAGGGGCAGGAAGTCTTTTTTTCTCCTCCACGGGAACAGAAACCCAATTAATGAAAAATTGAACACACTAGAAAGAAATGTTAATTCTAAGAGCAAAATGCTTAGAATATGGAAAATAATCAGGTAATTTAAAAAAATTTATTCCTCTGAACTACTATAGAATATCTTTAAGTGTCAAAGAAGGGATATAAAATCTTGTATTATTTATTTTTTATATTAGATC
Organism: Callorhinus ursinus; assembly: GCF_003265705.2. Lineage (NCBI taxonomy): Eukaryota > Metazoa > Chordata > Mammalia > Carnivora > Otariidae > Callorhinus > Callorhinus ursinus. Next base: position 10,227,183 of record NW_027397112.1, read on the forward strand.
ATAAATCTGGTTAGATCATAAATCTTAAAAGTAGTAGCTGTCTTAAAATTCTTATAACACTTAGCTCCACCTGGAAAATGTTTAATTATTGGCTTTTTACGAATTTTCAGGAATTTTGAGCCTTTCCTTAAAACCTAAAGTGAGGGGGCACCTGGGTGGCTCAGTCGTTAAGCGTCTGCCTTCAGCTCAGGTCATGATCCCGGGATCCTGTGATCGAGCCCTGCACTGGGCTCCCTCCTCCACGGGAAGCCTGCTTCTCCCTCTCCCACTCCCCCTGCTTGTGTTCCCTCTCTTGCTGTCTCTCTGTCTGTCAAATAAATAAATAAAATCTTAAAAAAAAAAAAAACTAAAGTGAAAAATGAAAGGATAGTATAAAGATAAAAATACTGAGGTTAAGCGGGCACCTGGGTGGATCAGTCGGTTAAGCATCTACCTTCAGCTCAGGTCATGATCCCAGGGTCCTGGGATGGAGTCCCACATCAGGCTCCCTGCTCGGCAGGGAGTCTGCTCCTCCCTCTCCCTCTCCCTCTGCCACTTCCCTGGCTTGTGCTCTCTCTCGCTCACTCTCTCCCAAATAAATAAATAAAATCTTTTAAAAAAAATGCTGAGGTTAAAATGAGGAAATAGTTCGATGTTAATCCTAATATATTAATTCACATTAATAATGACAATAATTTGTGTTTTCAGATGACGGTATATATTATGAAATCTTGCATTGGGAAAATGTAGGTGGGAGCATCATGGGTCTTTTACCATTTTCAGTGCAATTTATAATTCACAAACCTTAGACTTTTTGTGTTTTACAGTCTGTTGCCAGAATCGGCCAAACTGGAACAAAGTCTGTCTTCTCACAAAGTGGAAATAGTCGAGAGGTAACCCCAATTCTTGTTGCACAAACACAAAGTTCTGGCCCACAAACAAGGTATTTATTATGGTATCGTTATTTGATATTGTTGGCTTTTCTTGCTATAAAATATGACTTTATTCACTTTAGGCAGGTTTTGACTTTCCCAAGAATTCTAGAATGACTATTATAAATTTTGAATGTGTCAAATTAGAAATTTCTAGGGGCGCCTGGCTGGCTCAGTCGGTAGAGCATGTGACTCTTGATCTTGGGGTTGTAAGTTCGGGTCCCATGCTGGGTATAGAGATAACTTAAAAAATAAAAATCTTTAAAAAAAAAAAATTTCAAACTTACTGAAAAGACTAATGTAATTTTTAGTTGAGTATTTTAATACAAATCAAGACAAAGGTAACCAAAAGATCTTTTTATTTTATTCTAATTCCCTCATGAATTTGTTTAAACTAGATATTCTGAACACTCCTCCAAAATAATTTTCTTCTTATTACATGACCTTCATTGGTCAAGTACAGATAGGTTTCATTCTCCCCTTCCCCTGTTATGCACTTATATATACAGATCATAAAATTAATCTTCTGGTAAATCTTTAAATAATCCACTGCCACACAGAAATGGTGTTAAGTAGGGTTTCTTTTTTCTGTTGAAGTACTCAAAAACAAATCATAGCTAATATTTTAAAAGAATGATACAGCTCTGTCTCCTTGTAGAATAGTGAACATGTACCATAAGTCTTAAAATAGACACAGATGTACATATACTTTGACTAATGTAAAAGGCTTCAGTATTTCTGAAATACTGAAAATACAAGATGGCAAGTCTCATGAGTGCCAACTCAGACAGGTGACAGGGATTGCCTGGGGCTCAGTTATGAGAAGAAACCTGAGGCCTCCTGCAGAGCACCATTATATAGGCTGAATAAATGCTAATGTTAAAGAATATATAAACATAATGTATGGAATTATACATTTCATTTAAGCTAAACAATTATACTAACTTTAATAAACATCAATTTTTAATGATTTTGTGGGGGGTTTTTGTATTTTATCTCCTTTATTGCCTATCTTAGTTTCCTACAGTTGCCATAACAAAGTTACTGCAAACTGGATGGCTTAAAACAACAGAAGTATATTCAGGGCCATACTCCCTCTGAAGCTTCCAAGGGAAGATCCTTCCTTGTCTCTTCTAGCTTCTGGTAGCCCCAGGCATCCTTAGCTGGTGGGAGCATACCTCAATATGTGCCTCTGTCTCCACATGGTCATCTTCCCTGTGTGTCTCTATATCCAGATTTCCCTCTTATGAGGACATCAGTCATACTGAATTAGAGCTCACCCTAATGACCTCATCTTAACTTGGTTATATCGACAAAGAGCCTGCATCCAAATAAGTCACATTCATAGGTAGTGGAGGTTAGGGCTTCAGCATATTTTTGGGGAAACAGTTCAACCATAACATTGCCTTATTAACAATTACTCTTTATTTTGTCTTTTTAGAGGCTGTTTTAAGTGTTTATAGTATGTATTCTAACTTATCAAAGTCTACCTTCAAATAATGTTGTACCATATCATATATAGTATAAAACCTTATAATAGTGTGCTTTCATGCTCCTCTCCCCATCTTTATGCTATTGTTGTCATAGATTTTACCTCACATGTGTGTAAGCCTGATTGTGCATTGTTATAGTTTTTCCCTTAAATAGCCAGTTATCTTCTAGAGAGATTTTTTAAAATAAGAAAAAAATCTATTTTGTATTTACCCACATATTTACTATTTCCGGTGCTCTTTATTTCTTTCTATAGGTTCACATTTCAATTTGGTATCCTTTTCCTTCATCTTGAAAGACTTAAAATTTCTTATAGTCCAAGTCTGCTGGTAATGAATTTTTTCAGCTTTTGTATGTCTGAAAGAGATTTTTATTTCACCTTTGTTTTGTTTTTGAAAGATATTTTCACTAGATAGAGAATTCTTGTTCATAGTTTTTTCTTTAAAGATGTTGTTCTACTGTCTTCTAGCTTGTTTTGTTTCTGACAAGAAGTCTGTCCTGCTCATTTTTTGTTCCTGTGTATGTAATGTATCTCTTTTCTGATAGTTTTATGATTTTTTTATCTCTGATTTCTGATTTTAAGTCATTTGATCATGATGTGCTGTCATGTAGTTTTCCTCTTTCTTGGCCTCCAAAGTGATTGAGCTTCTTGGATCTGTGATTTCATAGTTTTTATTAAATTTAGTTAATTTCTGGCCATGATTTCTTCCAGTATTTTTTCTGGTCCTGCCCCCCTCTCCCTCCTGGGACACCGAGTATGTATTTATCAGACCGCGAAGTGGTCCCTCACAGTTCAGTACTGTGTTCACTTTTGTTTCTAGTCTTTTTCCTGTTTCATTTTGGATAGTGTTTATTATTATGTCTTCAGGTTAACTAATCTTTTCTTCTGCAGTGTCTAATCTGCTATGACCCCCACCAGAATGTAGATACAGTTTTAATCTCAGATGTGCTATTTTTTATCTCCAGAAGTTTGATTTGGTTCTCTGCTTTAACATGTCCATTCTTTCTTCTACCTTTTTGAGCATATGGAATATATCTATAATAGCTCTTTTGATGATTTTGTCTACTGTCCTTACTGTGTTATTTCTGGATCTGTTTTTTATTGATTTTTTTTTCTTTTCACTATAAGTTATATTTTCCTGCTTCTTTGTATGCCTAGTTTTGTTGCTGTTTTTATGCCAGTGAATGTTGGAAATTTTACGTTGTTGAGTGCTGGACTATTTTATCTTCTTTTAGATATTTCTGTTTTATTCTGGGAGGCAGTTACTTGTTAACAGTTTATTCATTTCAGGTCTCGATTTTTAAGTTTTGTTGGGTAGGACAAGAGTGGCCTTTAGTTGAGACTAATTTTGCCCTACTACCGAGGCAGTATCCTTTCAGTACTCAGTGACCTGCTGAGTATGAGGTTTCTTCATTCTGGCTATTGAAAATATGAGCTACTCCCAGCCCAGGGTGAGCTCCAAGAATTGTTCTGCCAGCTCCTTTGCAATAGTTCTTTCTCTAGATTCAGGTAGTTTTCCTCACTGTAATACTATAGTAAGTTCTGATACTAACTACCCAGACATAGCATAGACTCTGCAGGCAAGATCATAGTCCCAGCAAGACTTAACAAATCTTGTTGACTTAGCAACTACAATTTCAAGGGTTCCCTGGGCCACCTTCACTTCTGACCAACTACCTACAAATTTGAGGGTTCTTACTACCCCCTGAGGTTTAATATGCTAGGACAGTTCATAGAATCTAGGAAAGTTCTATACTTACAGTTTTATTATAAAGGGTACCAGTCAGGACCAGACAAACGAGGCCCATAGGATGAGGTCTGGGAGGGTCCTGAACACAGAGCTTCTGTGTCCTTTCCCCTGGGTGAGACGTGTCACCTCACCAGTGCATCTGTGTGTTCGCCAACCAGGAAGCTCAACTGAGTTTTGGTAGTCAAAGTTTTTTGTGTTTTTTTTTTTTTAAGATTTTATTTATTTATTTGACAGAGAGAGAGCACAAGTAGGCAGAGAGGCAGGCAGAGGGAGAGGGAGGGAGAAGCAGGCTCCCCGCTGAGCAGGGAGCCCAATGCGGGACTCGGCAGCCCAAGGCAGCCACTTAACCGACTGAGTCACCCAGGTGCCCCTGTAGTCAAAGTTTTTATTGGAGTTACATTACATAGGTATGATAGATTGTGTCATTGGTCATGTGATTTAACTCAGTCTCCAGCCGCTGTCCCCTTCCTAGAGAAGGTCAGGCTGTTAACACCCAGCTCAGCTCAAAGCTTCAACTGTCTAATCACTGGTTGGTCTTTCCAACATGGCCAGCCCAGTATTCTGAACCTATCTAGGGCCACCACAAGTCATTTCATCAGCATAAACTCAGGTGTGGTCTTAGGGGCCCACCATGAAGAACAAAAACACTCATAGTGCTTGAGAAATTCCGAGCATGTGGGCGCCTGGTTTTCTCAGTATTAAGCATCTGCCTTCAGCTCAGGTCATGATCCCAGGGTCCTGGGATTGAGCCCCACATCTTCTCCCTCTCCCACTCCCCCTGCTTGTGTTCCCTCTCTTGCTGTCTCTCTCTCTGCCAAATAAATAAATAAAATCTTTAAAAAAAAAAGAGAGAGAGAGAAATTTAGAAGCTGCTTCTCAAGAATTCAGGACAAAGACCAGATGAGTTTTTTATTATAACACACTCAAACAGTTGCACTACTCAGTTTCAACTGCAGATTCTAGGAAAACTTCCAGCAGATCTCTGAAGCTCTCCTTCTTTGTAGCTCTCCCTTTTCTAGTACTCTGACCTTCATATTCTAGCTGCCTTCACTTCCTGGAAGTCTCAACATTTTCTTCTCAACACAGGAAGACCACTGAGTTCTGTTTGTGTTCCCTTTCCCTCTGTCCTCAGAATTCTCAGGCATATGTGCTTGCTGTCCAAAGTCTGAAAAGCATCGTTTCATATAGTTTGTTCAGTGTTAATAGTTGTTTAAGATGGGATAGTAAATCTGGTCCATTTTACTTGTACATTTACAATTGGCAGTGGAAGTCTGTTTTTGTTTTTTTTTAGAAAGTTGTTTTTTTAGAGTTGATTAGAATAGCATAGTTCTCTTAGCTAAATTTCCCCAAAAAGTTTGTATGTCATCATTTTCTCTACATATATTAACCTCTAAAAATAATTTTTATATTCTTTCCAAGGCATCTTCTTATAACTAGCATTCATGTTTTATTACGAAATCATAAAATGATACTAACAAAAACTTTCTATTTTTCTTAAAGATTTTATTTTATTTATTTGAGATTGAGAGAGAGTGAGAATGAGCATGAGCAGGGCTTGGAGGGGAGAGGCAGAAGCAGACTCCCTGCTGAGCAGGGAGCCTGCCTCAGGGCTTGATCCCAGAACCCCGAAATCACCACCCGAGCCAAAGGCAGACACTCAACCGACCGAACCACCCAGGCACCCCTACCAGAACTTTTTAAAAAAGTGTTTAATATAACTGGCACTTAATCACATAGGTAATAAGTGATAGAATTGATTTCAGACCTCAACAGTCTGATTCTAGAGCACATTCCTTTCATTCTCAAATTCCTAGTTAAAAAGATGCAAGTTATAAAGAGATGAGTATATTTCATGGCTACGACCAATGTTTCAAACTCACTCAGTATCCTGCTTCATTTTTCTGATGCCTGTCAGACTTTGGACATTTTTTTCTTTTGTCAAATTACCCTTGGGAGCTAACAGAACCATAATGAAAATTATGATTAGGAAGAGTTTGTCTTCTTCATCCTCCTAGCCCCAGAATCATCTTACTATTATTTTTACTTCTACCCCCACAAGATTCATGTTATACTCTTGCAACTTTTCTTGGCTTTTAAGAAGTCTCAGCATTTTTTCTCAGGCTTGTCCTCCCTATAAACTGCTCCATGGATGAAATTATTCCCTCCCACTTCTCAGGCAAACTCTTTTCTTGACAACATATAATTCACATTTGTAGCATAAATGACATAGTTGTTCAAGTAAAGAATATTGTACTTTTAAAAATGAATCAACTTCTGTAAAAGGCAAAACTATGGAAACAATAAAAAAGATCAGTAGTTGCCAGGGGTTGGAGGGGGGAGGGATGAGTAGGCAGACCGCGCAGGATTAGGGCAGTGAAAATTTTCTTTATGATACCATGATGGATATATGTCATTATATATTCACACATACCTATAGAATGAACAAAACCACGGGTGAACTCTATCATAAAACTGTCGACTTTATAATACATCAGTGTAGGTCCATCACCTATAACAAATGTCCCACTCTGGTGAGGCATGTTGATAATGGGGATGTTGGGGGCAGGGGTATATGGTACATCTCTCTGTACCTTCCCCTCAATTTTGCTGTGAACCCTAATCTCCTCTGAAAAAAAATCCTAGGGGGACACCTGGGTGGCTCAGTCAGTTAAGTGTCTGTCTTTGACTCAGGTCATGATCCCAGGGTCCTAGGATTAAGTCCTGCATCAGGCTCCTTGCTTGGTGGGGAGCCTGTTTCTCCCTCTGCCTACCACTCCCCTTGCTTCTGTGCTCTCTCACTCTCTCTCTCTGACAAATAAATATATATATAAAATCTCTTTAAAAAAAATAAGTAAAAAATCCTAGGGATGCCTGGGTGGCTCCGTCGGTTAAGTGTCTTCCTTTGGCTCAGGTCATGATCCCAGGCTCCTGGGATCGAGTTCCGTATCAGACTCCTTACTTGGTGGGGAGCCTGCTTCTCCCTCAGCCTGCCACTCCCCCTGCTTGTGCTCTCTCTCTCTTGCTCTTTCTCTCTCTGACAAATAAGTAAATAAAATCTTTTTTTTTAAGATTTTATTTATTTGACTGAAAGAGAGAGAGGGAACACAAGCAGGGGCAGAGGGAGAGGGAGAAGCAGGCTCCCTGCGGAGCAGGGAGCCCGATGTGGGGCTCGATCCCAGGACCCTGGGATCATGACCCAAGCCAAAGGCAGACGCTTAATGACTGAGCCACCCAGGTGTGCCTAAAATCTTTTTTTAAAAATTAAAAAAAATAATAATAAAATCCTAATTTAAAAAAAATGTATCGGATCGCCTGGGTGGCACAGTCAGTTAAGCATCTGACTCTTGGTTTCAGTTCAGGTCGTGATCTCAGGGTCGTGAGATCAAGCTCCACGTAGGGCTCCGCACTCAGTGAAGAGTCTGCTTAAGACTCACTCACTCTCTCTCTCTCTCTCTCTCTCTCTCTCTCTCCCTCCCCCTCCCTC
>NW_027397112.1:10235219-10277467 GCF_003265705.2 Callorhinus ursinus
TAAAATAAATAAAAATTAAAAAAATACATATAAAATGTATCATAAAATAAAATTAATAAATCAACCTAAGTGACCTCACTTGCTGTAATACCTACATTGAGATTCTGTCTTTTGGAAAGGTAAGAGCAGCCTGGGCTTTCTGTACTCACTGGTCAGTGTCTCTTTTATTCTTAGAAGCCTCTTTGACGCAAATTCAGGTAACTAGTGGGATTTCACATAAACGGTAAACCATTTAGTCCATAGACTGACCCACTCTCAGGTAACTTGAGGTTTTAAGTTTGCTCACTTTCTAAGAATGGAATCCTTGTACCTTAGCGTTTGCCTTTTAAATTAAAAAAAAAAAAATGTACCCAGGCAATTATTAGATTCCTTTAGTTCTCAACAGAATAAACCTTGATGTGGTAGTTTGAATTTATAAGGAAATAATAATTGTTCTAGTGGTATTTATTTGTTGGCAAATATCCCACATGTAGACTATCCATGTCCAACTGTCTTTTTTTCTCTAATTCGCTATGGTTGCAAATGAGGGCTAGAGAGAATTAGTTTATAGATGTGTTTATCATTTATTGATCTACAGTTTTTATGTGGATTGTTTTAAGTTCACATTAGCAATTTCAGATAGAGTGAAGCTCTGTGCTATAATCTTTATTATTTTATGGTAATACAGATAGCTTTTAGATTCTTAGTTTTCATAGAGGGATGACAAATGGACCGACCAAACTCATCATCTTTAGAATACAAACATGATGAATGTGTTTTTTAATGTATCTGAATTGAAACAATAGGTAGTGCTCATAAGCTGGGTTTTTTTTTTTTAATGTCTACTTTTATCATTTTTTTAGTACAACACCTCAGGTATTGAGCCCCACTATCACATCTCCCCCAAACGCACTGCCTCGAAGAAGTTCACGTCTTTTTACTAGTGACAGCTCTACGACCAAGGTAATTTAAAGATTTCCATATGTCACATTTACTTAATGCTTCCCCCTCCATCTCTAATAAATAAATTGAGAGACTATTTAAATTTTTCTAATGTTTTTTTAATTTATAAAGCTGTCTATAACATTTATAAATTTTCTTGGTTCTTTAATAAATATTATAAAACATTGTTCAAAGGACAAAATTGTGATGGGAGACAGATCAGTGGTTATTAGGAGTTAGGACTTGGGGGAAGATATGACTACTAGAGCATAGCACAAAGGAATTTTTTTGTGTAGTGGTCAGACAGTCCTATATCCTTATTGTGGTGGTTGATTACATGAAGCATACATGTGATAAAATTTCATAGAACTATCATGTCAAAAAAAAAAGTATATGTAAAAACTGATGAAATCCAAATAAGATGTGTAATTTAGTTGATAGTATTGAACCAATTCAGTCTCCTGGATTTGATGATGTCCTGTGGCTATGTCAGATATTCTCACTAGGAAAATTAGGGGGAGGATAAATTTCCTGTGTTTTTTTTGCACATTTCTTTGTACAAGGACCTCATTATGCCCTTGGTAAATTTTGTTGGTCCATTGACAAATATTATGGATAATTTTTAACTTTGACATGAACAATTCAACAATTTTATAACTTAACAGTTATAATGCTCTGAGACAGGTAATACTGCATCCATTTATTTTCTTATTTTTAAATAATGAAAGTTATACACTTTCAGAAAAGAGCAACAAACACTTAATACTGATTTACCTTGCACACTAGTTCATTGATACAATTTATTTTCAGAATTGTTACATTTAAAATTAAATGACTTTGAAAATTTTTATTATAAATTTTTTCTGAGAAAAATTTAGACCAGTCAAAACTCTATATTTATTTTGTGACTAATACTTGAGAAAGAATTGGGAAGTCTAAAATACATGCATTTAACAAGTGTGGAATTTTCCTCCTTTTTACAGGAGAATAGCAAAAAGTTAAAAATGAAGTTTCCACCTAAAATCCCAAACAGAAAAACTAAAAGTAAAACTAATAAAGGAGGAATAACTCAACCCAACATAAATGATAGCCTGGAAATTACAAAATTGGACTCTTCCATCATTTCAGAAGGGAAAATCTCCACAATCACACCTCAGATCCAGGCATTTAATCTACAGAAAGCAGCAGCAGGTCTGTTTTAAATGCTTAATATTTTCTTTATTTTATTTTATTCACTTATTTTAAGTAAGTTTTTTAATGTTCATTAAAGTACTTTCCATTTTTTCTAGATAGATGTTGGAATTTTTAATAAATTATTTTGTATTAGCCTTTCTAGAAAACCAAACTGTTTTATTTTGTTTTCCTCCTTTGTTTACTATATTGTTTTCTCCTAGAAGGTTTGATGAGCCTTCTTCGTGAAATGGGGAAAGGTTATTTAGCTTTGTGTTCATACAACTGCAAAGAAGCTATAAATATCTTGAGCCACCTACCTTCTCACCACTACAATACTGGTTGGGTACTGTGCCAAATTGGAAGGGCCTATTTTGAACTTTCAGAGTACATGCAAGTAAGTATAGAAAACTGTTTACATGCCTTTTTAGAGCTAGTTAAAATGCCTGTGCTTGAGACAGCTAGGTCTAACAGGTCAATATTTAGGGGCACCAGGGTGGCTTGGTTAAGCATCTGACTCTTGATCTCAGCTCAGGTCTTGATCTCAGGGTTGTGAGTTCAAGTCCCACCTTGGGCTCCACACTGGGTGTGCAGCTGTTTAAAATTAAAAAAAAAAGGTCAATATTTATTATGTAATGTCTTTATTTTCTGAGCATTTTAATATATAAATAGACAATTTTTTCTTGTGTTAAAGGGTGAGTAGTTTAAATTTGGGGAGATTGCTTGAGATAGATTTGTAGAGTATTCAAGTCATCCATATATTCTTGTTTTTGTTTTTTTTTAAGATTTTATTTATTTATTCATGAAAGAGCGAGAGAGAGAGAGAGGCAGAGGGAGAAGCAGGCTCCCAAGGAGCAGGGAGCCCAATGCAGGACTCGATCCCAGGACCCTGGGATCCTGACCTTGAGCCGAAGGCAGATGCTTAACCATCTGAGCCACCCAGGCGCCCACATATAATCTTTTTTTTTTTTAAGATTTTATTTATTTTAGAGCAAGAGATCTCAAGCAAGGGGAGGGGCAGAAGGAGAGGGAAAGAGGGAATCCGAGGCAGACTCTGTGCCAAGTGCAGAGCCCTACACAGGCCTCAATCTCAAGACCCTGAGATCATGACCTGAGCTGAAATCAAGAGTTGGACACTTAACCAACTGAGCCATCCAGGCACCCACATCCATATATTCTTATGGAAATATATTCTTATGTGAAATATTTATACCCTACCCCGTTGGATCTGAAAATATATATTACCATGTAATAGGTGTTTATAATAAAAAATTTTTCTACTATATGCAGAGTTCCTACTGGGCTGAATTTTTGACATTTCATATGTTTTATAATCTTGAAAAATACTATGAAGAAAACTGTATATAATGGAGGACATAATGTCCTCAAGACTTTTATCCTTTAGTTTTAATTACATTTGTTGCTTAAGTTATCTGTTTATACCAGAAAAGGAGATTATAAACACAAAGCCAAAGAAAATTCTAATTTCCAATTTAAATTTCCTACCCACAGCTCAATGGCTGGGTGGCTCTGTCGGTTAAGCGTCAGCCTTCAGCTCAGGTCATGATCCCAGGGTCCCGGGATCGAGCCCCATGTCGGGCTCTCTGCACAGCAGAGTCTGCTTCTTCCTCTCCCTCTGCCTGCTGCTCTCCCTGCTTATTCTCTCTCTCTCTGTCAAATAAATAAATAAAATATTTAATTAATTAATTTTCTACCCAGTTTACCTTCCAAGCATTTTCTCTCCCCACCCCTAAACTTAAAAAAATTGTTTAAAACTTTAAAAAATATATATATTAATAAAATTTCTCTAAAATAAATTATTTGAAGTTTATAATAAAGTTACTTTTTTGTCCTGTTTACTTTCAGTTCATTTATTCAGTGCATGTTATGTCTTAGATTCTCTTCTAGACTCTGTAATACAGCTAGACAGATAATTGCTTGCCTTTATAGAGCTTGCATTCTAGTAAGAGAGATAGATTGTAATCCAATACATGTACAAGGACAGGTAGCAATAGGTCATAGGAAGAAAAAAATGAAGCATGATAAGGGGATTGCAGGACAACGATATATGGAGCTATTTGCCAGAAGGTATGCTCAGAGAAAGGAGGTGACTCCTTCATGAGCCATGCAGAGATCTGGAGTGAAGTGTGTTCTACGTAGAGAATAAATACAGAAGGTACCAACTCATATATTACTGTATGGTAAGGAAAGAAGTGTTGCTGTAGACAGATTAGCCTTATTCATTGCTAGAAATTCCATGTTTGGATAATGGTCCTTTACTGATACATAGGCAAAAGCTGTGTTTGGCAAGCCCCTTTCAAAATTATTTCTAATTTATTATTTCACAGGTACTTTAAAATACATAATTTTTATTGTTTCCCTCTAATTATAGAGCAGTGTCCCAGATACTTAACTAAACAGAAGCCTTTGTTTCAACTTAATTTACTTAATTTCATGAGTTTTTTTCATTTTTCTTTTTGTCTCTGCCACAGTCACTTTTCAGAGGAAGCAATAGATCCTGAAAAATTTGAAACCAAAAGATTTCCAAAACCCATATTTGACTTGTGGTTAGATCTGTCTTATAACCAGTGCGTATTGGAAAAACTTACCTATAACTTTTAAGGGATTTCAGAGAAGTTAAAAATCATTAAGCTAATCCTAGATAATATATGGCCATTTCTTAGAGTTCCTAGTTTTATAAATGCTGTTTCTTTATTTTCCACCATCTTCATTTCATTAAGAACAGTCCACATATTTTTTATTCAAAACTAAACTTGACTTTCAGAATTTTGAACTTTTGAATTAATAAACTAGGGAACTACTAATTGGTTTTATAAAACCCAAAGCCTTGGGCACCTGGATGGCTCAGTCGTTAAGCATCTGCCTTCGGCTCAGGTCATGATCCTGGGGTCCTGGGATCGAGCCCTGCATCGGGCTCCCGGCTCCGCAGGAGGTCTGCTTCTCCCTCTCTCTCTCCCCCTGCTTGTGTTCCCTCTCTCACTGTGTCTCTCTCTGTCAAATAAATAAAATCTTTTAAAAAATAAAATAAAATCCAAAGCCTCAAGGTGAGAGAAACCATTCTGGGAGCTGTGAGTGAGGGGAGGAAAAAAGTAGCGGAGGAGGGACCTAAAGTCAGGTTAGTGCTGCAAAGGAAAAGAGAATCACTAGGCTGGAGCTACAGTTCCCCCGCAGGTATGACATCCGTGGGTATGCTCAGTGTTCAACATGCCATAGCATTGGTAGCCAACTGAACCTGTTTTTCCCCTAAAGTTTTTAGCTCAACCTCTTAATGAAAGTCAGTGCACAAGTAGTTTTGTGTTACAGAAATCATTATTCTCTCACTTTTCCTGAGTTATTCTATAAAGCCATTAAGAAAACTTGGAAATGTATTTTTTGAGAATAAAATAATTGACTTGGCCTTTATAAATTGTAACTGTGTAGATTTCTCCTCTGTCATTTTGCTGGAAACGTAGGTTTTCTTTTCATAGTTAATGCTCTTACCATGACTTGTGTATACCTAGGTTAAGTGTGAATTTGATTACCTCAATATTTGACCTATTGTGGAACATTGTTCATTGCGACCCTATGTTATTACTAATTCACAGAAACACTGTAAAACAAGGCAGCATTTAGGTCCCATGAGAACAGTGCCCAGTGCTCTCCCTGCATATATGTGAATTGTATCAACTTATTTTCCCATTAACTAGTTTTTTTATTTCAGGCTGAAAGAATATTCTCAGAGGTTAGAAGAATTGAGAATTACAGAGTTGAAGGCATGGAGATCTACTCTACAACACTTTGGCATCTTCAAAAAGATGTTGCTCTTTCAGTTCTTTCAAAAGACTTAACAGACATGGATAAAAATTCACCAGAGGTATGATAACTGAAACACTTTGCTTATGTAGTTGTCTTCTGATCACCCTTGCCACGTGGGGATGAAGCAAGTAATTCAAACACCATTTAGCATCATCCACACTTTTTCACCCTTTTCTACAGGCAGAGAGGGACTCAGAGAAGAGAAAAGTCCTAGAATATGTGGTGCAGATTCATAAGCATATATTTTATTCAAAATTAATCAAGATTTGGCTATATTATAATTGCTGTTGTTGGGGCATCTGGGTGGCACAGTCAGTTCTGCATCCAACTCTTGGTTTCAGCTCAGGTCTGATCTCAGGGTTGTGAGATCGAGCCCTGTGTCAGGCTCCGTGCTCAGTGCAGAGTCTGCTTGGTTTCTCCCTCGCCCTCCCCACTGCCCGCACTCACGTGTGCGCGTTCTCTCTCGATCTCACTGAAATAAATAAATATTTAAAAAAAAAATTGCTGTTGCCAGCGGGATTAGTGTTCATTAAGCAGAAATTATGTAGACTGGAAAATGCTAATTTTATTTTATTTTATTTTTTCTTTTTCTTTTTTTAAGATTTTTATTTATCTGAGAGTGAGAATGAGAGAGAGAGAGAGCACATGAGAAGGGGGGAGGGTCAGAGGGAGAAGCAGACTCCCCGCTGAGCAGGGAGCCCGATGAGGGACTCGATCCTGGGACTCCAGAATCATGACCTGAGCCGAAGGCAGTCGCTTAACCAACTGAGCCACCCAGGCGCCCAAAAAGCGCTAATTTTAAATTAAAGTAAAATAGTGCTTTTTTTATTGTCATTTTAAGACATAGGCACAATTTATTTGCATACTCCAGTCCTGTAAGAATTGTTATTTCATTGCATCTCAAGAATAGTTAGTGGTACTTGTATAACATATCTAATCTTAGAATTAAATTAAAAACAGTCAATTCTCATTATTCTTGGTAGTTATGTTCTAGTTTCTGTAAACACTATTATTAGCAAAGACTGGATCGTTTTGTTTGGGGGAAATGTGTACACACACACATCCTAAAAACAACCCATCCTGGTAGATTTTATTATCTTTATTTTATATAAAAGAGAAAATGCTATTCAGAAGTGTTAAGGTGATTTGCCTGAGGCTACCCTACAACAGGTACCATATTTAGGATTCAATCTCTGTCCACCTGGCCCCAGAGCCAGAACTTCTTGCCCTGCACTGTACTTTCCCCTACACTCTCTATCCTTTGGTCATCTCTATGTGAGAGATGAAACAAGGAGGCATAGAGTCACCTTTTTTTTTTTTTTTAACCTCAACTGGGACCGTACCTGTTGGACAACTCATATGTTGGGTGACCACTAAAGCACTCCAGTGTAGAGTTTGGTTTTACAAATACTATAAATTTTTACAAGTAGACAAATACACCAATATGAAATCATGAACAATGAGGATCAACTGTATCTATTAAAACTTCAGGGGGGTGCTAGGTGGCACAGTCGGTTGAGCATCTAACTCTTGGTTTCGGCTTAGGTCCTGAACTTAGGGCTCAGAGCTGTGAGATCAAGCCCCCAACAGGCTCCAGGCTCAGTGCTAAGTCTGCTCCAGATTCCCTCTCCCTCTCCCTCCGCCCCTCCCCCATGTTCTCATGCTCTCTCTCTTTCTCTCTCAAATTTTAAAAAAAGATAACTTCAGTTTTTGTTTTTCTGTTCTCAGTGAGTTCTGAGTTTTGATTTTAGTCATAAATTTGGTTTTGTTAGAAAAATTGAAACAAAATTTTAATTATATATTTGGTTTTTGTTTCCATCTTTTTTTAAGGCCTGGTGTGCTGCAGGGAACTGTTTCAGTTTGCAGCGGGAACATGATATTGCAATTAAATTCTTCCAGAGAGCCATCCAGGTTGATCCAAATTATGCTTATGCCTATACGCTATTAGGGCATGAGTTTGTATTAACTGAGGAATTAGACAAAGCATTAGCTTGTTTTCGAAATGCTATCAGAGTCAATCCAAGACATTATAATGCATGGTAAGTGCTAATGAAGTGGAAAGATGATGTCTTACTGATGGGACTGATATTCAGTAATTTTTTTTGTTAGATATCTCTTTATTGTCATGAATTTGGTTACTAATACTTAAGAGTAGTACATACTGGTTGGATAAGTTGTAACCAAAACTTTTTTTTACATGAAATACGTACCTTTAACAAACTCTTAAGTTAACTAATAATCAAATACTAGATCCTTATACTCAACAGTTTCAGCCTTTTCTCCTACCAAGCTTTTGAAAATAATTGATTTTGTTATTTGATTTGTTTCTTTTTCTTAGAACACTGAAACAGTGATTCGTATAGAATATGGTTGGGAAAGTGGAGAGGACTAGTATAATCACCTATTGGGTAGTAGAAAATAAACATTGAGAACTATCCACTAGTTGTTGCTCTTTACAGTGTTTTGGTTTATTAAATACCAGTCTAGTTCATTAGCTTTATGTAGAACTCAGTGTTCCAGTTTATTAAGTAATGTCTCTATTGAGGAAGTTACCTGGCTCATATAGTTAACAAATGAAGAAGGCATTAAAAAGTTTGTTCTTACTTCTGCCTCAACAGTGTATCTACTGCTGACATTTTATTGTATTTTTCTTGACTGACTTAATAGTTTTACATATCAAGAATTGTAATTCTGATATCATAACTCTGCTACAATTTTTATGTCAGACATGGTTTTCTTTTTATCTTTTTAGGTAGTCATTATAGCAATTGAATTTTCATTCTGTCACTAAATCTGAATCCCTGTATTATTAAAACATATTTTTTGATCTGTGTATATATGTTTTTTAATGGATTATATCTCATTTCTAAGTAGTTACATTACCCAAAAGATGGCCTGACAAATGCTGGCTTCTGCTGACATATTAAACAGTCCAGCTTGCTGATACTGCCTTCTCTTCACATAAAGTACTCTGTAATATTTTAAGAACTCAGTTTTCAATAGGACTTGTGTTGTTTTTTAAACGTTTGGGTATGTCCTATATTATAATAGTTGCATTCTTAAACCTTACCATATCAAAAATTGTTATAAAAATAAGGAATTTAGGTAACTTTAAGTATCTAACTTAAAGTATCTAAACTTAAAATTTATTATTCCAACTCCAGAGTAGTCTTTCTTTTGTTGTTCCACCATCACCATTATTAGCACAGAGCTTTTTATACCTTTTCTTTGCCCCAAATATAAGAAGATATATTGTGCTTTCTTCTTATTCATTCATTTGGTGTTTATTCCCCATTGTCATTATCTAGTTATAGCCAAAAGAGGTCTCCTTAATGTAAATCAGTCACATTATGTTCATTTGATGTTTTGAAAATTCAGAAGAAATACCTGTATATCAAGTTAATATGCTTTTACATAGCCTTTAAAATTTATAGTTTTGGGGGTGCCTGGGTGGCTCAGTCGTTAAACGTCTGCCTTTGGCTCAGGTCATGATCCCAGGGTCCTGGGATCGAGCCCCGCATTGGGCTGCCTGCTCCACGGGAAGCCCGCTTCTCCCTCTCCCACTCCCTCTGCCTGCATTCCCTCTCTCGCTATCTCTGTCTCTGTCAAATAAATAAATAAAATCTTAAAAAAATAAAATAAAATTTATAATTTTTAAGTCTGTAGGAGTATGTTTTGATATAGTAAGGAGAGGGGAAGCAGAACATGACACTATGTATATGTAATTATGATATATATGCATTTGTACCAATAATATAGAAATAGCATTGTTAAGAGTTTAGGGTTTAGAATCATAAAGGAAGGATCTGCTTATAATCCTTATTAGCTGTATAATTTTGGTCATGTTATTTAACTTCTCTAAACTCATTTTCCTTATTTGAAATGTGAGTGATAACAATACCTATCTCAGCTTGGGTCATGATCCCAGGGTCCTGGGATTGAGCCCCGCATCAGGCTCCCTGCTGCGCGGGAAGCCTGCTTCTGCCTCTCCCACTCCCACTCCCACTGCCTGTGTTCCCTCTCTTGCTGTGTCTCTCTCTGTCAAATAAATAAAATCTTTAAAAAAAATACCTATCTCGTTTCCTCCTAGGATTAAATGAGATAATTCACATAAAGAGTTTAACAAAGTTATTGGCACACACATAATTAGCCACTCAGTAAAAATGAGCTGTTAAATCTAGATTGTAATGATGGATTTAAGGATGTAGTTTCTTTTTCCCTATTGTCAAAGTTCTATTTGATTGATTTGATTTATTGTTTTTACTTATAAAAGTGATTTGTCTAAAATGCTTTGATGAAAAAAATTTTTTAAACAATGAAATGCTTTGATGATTTTCTTATCATGATTGATAGTTTTTGCCTCTCTGAGACCACCAGTATTTCTCCTAGTTTATTAAAATGCCAGATTCCATAACATACCCTTTTATTAGTTGAACTAAATTACCAGCCAAAAGTTCATATCCCTAAAATTATACTTTATTTTATACTTTCAGGTATGGTTTAGGAATGATTTATTACAAGCAAGAAAAATTCAGCCTTGCAGAAATGCATTTCCAGAAAGCACTTGATATCAACCCTCAAAGTTCAGTTTTACTTTGCCACATTGGAGTAGTAAGTAGCTTTCCAAATATTTTTCAGTGAATCTCCCTTGTGAAATGTGTTTGTTATTGACTTAATTGCTGTGGTGAAAATTAGGGCTTTTTGTTTGTTTGTTTGTTTATATTCTTGGAACAATATCGTGGCTTATTTTATAGCCAAAATACCACCTTTTTCCTTGGCATAAAGAGAAATCACTGGAGTACCCTCATTCCTCAGGCAAGTCCATTTCTCTGAGCTTCCATTTTATAAATGACAAGTAATACCATTTTATCTACCTCATAGGGCTGTTGTAAGACTCACATGAGATACTTCATATTTTGAAAGCACTTTTTTCCATGTTAATATTTAGCTCCTAAATTCAGTAATTATTATTTCAAGACAAATGGTTCCTATGTTTTAGCTGATGAGTGATATAGATATGTCAGAACTAATTAAAATTCTTTTTTTATTTTACTTTATTTTTTATTTAAATTCAATTAATTAACATATAGTGTATTAATAGTTTCAGAGGTAGGGGCGCCTGGGTGGCTCAGATGGTTAAGCATTTGCTTTTGGCTCAGGTCATGATCCCAGGGTCCTGGATCGAGCCCCGCATCGGGCTCCCAGCTCCGCAGGGGGCCTGCTTCTCCCTCTCCTGCTCCCCCTGCTTGTGTTCCCTCTCTCGCTGTGTCTCTCTCTATCAAATAAATAAAATCTTTAAAAAAAAAAAAGGATGCTATACTTTGTCAGATGCTTTTTCTTTATCTATTGAGAGGATTATATGGTTCTTGTCTGTTCTTTTATTTATGTAGTATATTACATTGATTGACTTTGGATGTTGAACCACCCTTGCAGCCCAGGAATAAATTCCACTTGGTCATGGTGAATAATCCTTTTAATGTACTGTTGGAACCCTTTGGCCAGTATCTTGGTGAGCATTTTTGCATCCATGTTCATCAGGGATATAGGTCTGTAATTCTTCTTTGTGGGGTCTTTGTCTGGCTTTGGGATCAAGGTAATGCTGGCCTCATAGAAAGAGTTTAGAAGTTTTCCTTCCGGGACACCTGAGTGGCTCAGTTGGTTGGGTGTCTGCCTTTACTCAGTTCATGATCCCAGGTTCCTGGGATCCAGTCCCACATCAGGCTCCCTGCTCAGTGGGAAGCCTGCTTCTCCCTCTCACACTCCCCCTGCTTGTGTTCCTGCTCTCACTGTCTCTCTCTCTGTCAAATAAATAAATAAATAAAATCTTTAAAAAAAAGAAAAAGTTTTCCTTCCATTTCTTTTTGTTATTTCCTTTTTTTTAATTGAAGTATAGTTGACACACAATGTAACAGTATTACATTGGTTTCAGGTGTACAGCATAGTGATTCAGTAGCTCTATACATCATTCAGTCCGTTTCTTTTTTTGAAACAGCTTCAGAAGAATAGGTGTTAATTCTGCTTTACATGTTTGGTAGAATTCCTCTGGGAAGCTCTCTGGCCCTAGACTCTGGTTTGTTGGGAGATTTTTGATTACTGTTTCAATTTCCTTGCTGGTTATGGGTCTGTTCAGGTTTGCTGTTTCTGCCTGTTTCAGTTTTGGCAGTTCGTACATCTCCATGGATACATCCATTTCTTTGAGATTGCCTAATTTGTTGGCATATAGTTGCTCATGATATATTCTTATAATTGTTTGTATTTCTTCAGTGTTAGTTGTGATCTCTTTCATTAATGATTTTATTTATTTGGGTCCTTTCTCTTTTCTTTTTGATAAGTCTGGCCAGGGGTTTATCAGTCTTATTAATTCTTTCAAAGAACCATTTCCTAGTTGATCTCTTGATCTGTTCTACTGTTCTTTTGGTTTCTATTTCATTGATTTCTGCTCTAATCTTTATTAATTCTATTCTCCTGCTGACTTTAGACTATCTGCTGTTCTTTCTCCAGCTCCTTTAGGTGTAAGGTTAGGTTGTGAATTTGAGACCTTTCTTGTTTCTTGAGAAAGGCTTGTATTGCTATATACTTCCTTCTTAGGACTGCCTTTACTGCATCCCAAAGGTTTTGAACAGTTGTGTTTTCATTTTCATTTGTTTCCATGAATTTTTTTTTAATTCTTTAATTTCCTGGTTGACCCATTCATTCCTTAGTAGGATGCTCTTTAACCTCCATGTATTTGAGTTCCTTCCAAATTTCCTCTTGTGGTTGAGTTCAACTTTCAAAGCATTGTGGTCTGAAAATATGCAGGGAATGATCCAAATCTTTTGGTACTGATTGAGGCCTGATTTGTGACCTAGTATGTGGTCTGTTCTGGAGAATGTTCCATATGCACTCGAGAAGAATGTATATTCTGTTCCTTTAGGATGGAATGCTCTGAATATATCTGTGAAGTCCATCTGGTCCAGAGTGTCATTCAAAGCCCTTGTTTCCTTATTGATCTTCTGCTTAGATGATCTGTCCATTGCGGTGAGTGGGGTGTTGCAGTCTCCTACTATTATTCTATTATCATCAATGTGTTTCTTTAATTTCGTTATTAATTGGTTTATATAATTGGCTGCTCCCATGTTAGGGGCATAAATATTTACAATTGTTAGATATTCTTGTTGGATGGACCCTTTAATTATGATATAGTATCCTTCCTCATCTCCTATTACAGTCTTTGGTTTAAAATCTGATTTGTCTGATATAAGGATTGCTACCCCAGCTTTCTTTTGATATCCGTTAGCATGGTAAATGGTTTTCTACCCCCTCACTTTGAATCTGGAGGTGTCTTGGGGTCTAAAATGAGTCTCTTGGGGGTGCTTGGGTGGCTCAGTCAGTTAAGCATCTGCTTTTGGCTCAGGTCATAATCCCAGGGTCCTGGGATCAAGCCCCACATTGGGTTCCCTGCTCATTGGGGAGCCTGCTTCTCCCTCTCCCTCTGCCTGCTGCTCTGCCTACTTGTGCTCTCTCTCTGTCTCTCTGTCAAATAAATAAATAAAATCTTTAAAAAAAATTTTAAATAATAAAAATAAAATAAGTCTCTTGCAGACAGCATATGGATGGGTCTTGCTTTTTTATCTAATCTGATACCTTGTATCTTTCGATTGGGGCATTTAGCCCATTTATAGTCAGGGTAACTATTGAAAGATATGAATTTTGTGCCATTGTATTACCTATAAAGCCACTGTTTCTGTATATTGTCTTTGTTCCTTTCTGGTCTATGTTACTTTTGGGCTCTCTTCACTTAAAGGATCCCCTTTAATATTTCTTGCAGGGCTGTTTAGTAATCACAAAATTTTAGTTTCCATTTGTCCTGGAAGCTTTTAATGTCTCCTATTTTGAATGACAGCTTTGCTGGATAAAGTATTCTTGGCTGTATATTTTTCTCATTTAGCACCCTGAGTATATCATGCCAGTCCTTTCTGGTCTGCCAGGTCTCTGTGGATAGGTCTGCTGCCAGCCTAATGTTTCTACCCTTGTTGGTGACAGGCTTCTTGTCCTGAGCTGCTTTCTGGATTTTCTCTTTGTCTCTGAGATTTGCAAGGTTCACTATTATATGTTGAGGTGTTGACCCTTTTTTATTGATTTTGAGGGGGGTTCTCTGTGCCTTCTGGACTTGAATACCTGCTTCCTTCCCCAGATTAGGGAAGTTACCAGCTATAATTTGCTCCAATATACCTTCTGTCCCTCTGTCTCTCTCTCTCTCTCTCTCTTTCCTCTTTTTCTGGGATCCAATTATTCTGATATTGTTTCGCTTTATGGTATCACTTATCTGTCGATTTCTCCCCTCATGATCCAGTAGTTGTTTATCTCTTTTTCTCATCTTCTTTAATCTCCATTAATTCTGTCTTCTGCCTCATTTATCCTAGCAGTTAGAGCCTCCATTTTATTTCGACTTATGATTTTTAGTTCTTATATTTCTCTAGAAAGGGATTCTCTAGTGTCTCCTGTGCTTTTTTTCAAGCCCAGCAAATATCTTTATAATCGTTATTCTGAACTCTACTTCTGACATCTTACTTATATCCATACGGATTAGGTCCCTGGCAGTCAGTACTGCCTCTTGTTCTCTTTTCTTGAGGAGAGTTTTTCTGTCTTGTCATTCTTCCAGAAAGTGGTCACTTTTCTATTTGTAGAATTGCAGCAGTTCTTTTCTTAGAGCGCCAGTTAAGTTGCAGGTGTTCAGAATGATTTGATAGCTATCTAGCTGAATTCCTGGGGCCAGACAAAACTAACGTCTCCTAATTCTCCACCATCTTGGACTCTCTCCCAGAACTAATTAAAATTCTTAAAAGGTGATATGGATCACCATTTTACTTTTTAAAGAAACTGATTTTTTTTACACATAAAATAAAGTTATCAGTTCAAATCTTGGTACATTTTATAAAAACGAGGTAATGTAATATAACAGCAGTAGCTTTGTTAGGCAACATACTGTTTGTTTACTCTGTAATAAAATACGTTGTTCATACTACACTTAACTCAACATAACTAACAGTTACTACAGACATTTCATGAATCTTCATGGGACTCCCATAGACTTACTGTTGAGATGGAGAAACATTTACAATCATAATGTGCCATGAAGACTTGATAATATTACTTCTAGTAGGAGATAATGTTCATATTATTTGAATTGCTTTTAGGTACTAAACGGCTGAGTTACAAGGACTGAAAATGGAAAGCATTCTAAAAGCCCATGAACACTGTTTTTCACACCCTTCTTCAGAACACACTAAACCTTAAACTTGTTTGACACATTTCTCTTCATACACAGCAAGCAACAGCACCCGATCAAAGCCTGAGAAGTAATGCTGCTGTGTAAACACTGCAACTATTCCTGAAAAAAAAACACGGGACATATACGCCAAAGCTGCCCAGTTCCATAATCTGTATCCCATGGATCACATGTGTGTGTGTATCCACATGCAAGAATGTATTAAGATGACAGTGAAGTCTAGTCACAGCAATTTACAAGCTTAGTATATTTTTTACACTTTGAGGGAAAATTTCAATATTTTATGGTCTTTTAGTAGATGTTATATACACTCTACTTTATGAAATCTGAAAGGTAATGAAATAACTTTTTTCCAACATTTTGGTAATAAAACAGTGTTTCCCCAAATACTTGTACTGTCTGTCTACATGATCTGTTTGATCTGAGAACCACTAATCACAAAGACTGACTCAATGGAATAACTAGAAAAATAATGAGGGCAAAGATTACCAATTTGATGAACTCAACACAGATTTTGCATAAATTAGCAGATCAGGAGTTGCAACTCAGTCATGTAAAAAACTCCATTACCGGTTATTTTGGTGCTGTAGGTAGAATAGCATGTGGTAAAGTATTGGCTGGTCAGGTATCCCTTGATGGAAAGGTGCAATATCTGGTGGAATGGGAAGGAGCAACTGTGTCCTGACTGTAGGACTGCACATTATGTTCACTGCACTCTCATTTTCTTTTCTTTCTTTTTTTTAAGATTTTATTTATTTGAGAGAGAGAGAGAGAGCGCAAGCTCGCATGAGTGGTGGGGAGAAACAGGGGGGGAGGGAGAAGCAGACTTCCCACTGAGCAGGGAGCCCGATGCAGGGCCTATCCCAGGACCCTGAGGTCATGACTGAGCCAAAGGCAGATACTTAACTGACTGAGCCACCCAGGTGCTCCCCCCATTTTTTTAAAGATTTTATTTATTTGAGAGCAAGAGAGAGTGCACTCTCATTTTCTGTATACACAGTTCAAAGCTCTAAAGGAGTCTGGCTTTTACTCTTTTTTTTTAAGAAAGGAAAAGATAAAAAAGTCACAAAAGGAGATGATAACTAGCCTTAACATGTACCTGTCAGCATTATGAATATTGTCATAAAAAGCTATCTTTTAAAAATCAGAACAGAAACTTAATTTTTTTAATCTTAAGATGTCTAGAATGTTTCTAAGATAGGATATTAAAAATGATTTGAATCCATGCATGGTGTTAAGATCATTTTTCTAATTATTCCATTGAGTCAGTTTTTAAATCACCATTTTTATGTTTATTTTTTAAGTGTTTGATAATAAGTTGTACTTCAATTGGAGAAAAAGTATGTTTGCTTTTTGAAATCTCATTTATTAGTTTCTCTGTAAGCACAGTACCTGTAGTTCTTGTTCTTGCCTCTTACCCATGTCCTCCCTCTCTCCCTCCCCTACTCTTCACTTTCTCTCAGCAAACTTGGCTTTTGTGGAAATGGGCATACAATGTGAGGAAATTATGTGAGTTGGGAATTTCACTGTTCATTTTGGGAGAAGAATTTTTTTTTTTTTAAGATTTTATTTATTTGACAGAGAGAGACAGCGAGAGAGGGAACACAAGCACAAGCAGGGGGAGTGGGAGAGGGAGAAGCAGGCTTCCCACCAAGCAAGGAGCCCCATACAGGGCTCGATCCCAGGACCCTGGGATTATGACCTGAGCCGAAGGCAGACACTTAACGACTGAGCCACCCAGGTGCCCCTGGGAGAAGAATTCTTTATAATTTTTTAATTGCCATGGTAACTTTTTTCATAGTTAGATACTATGCAAAATATATCAACAAAGAATTTTTCTTCATCACTTAAGCAAATCAAACTTAAGTACCTGTTGATACCTTTTAGTGAAGTTGGACATCTTTCTTCTAAAGTGATTGTGGATTAGACGGTTTTAAAATTTTGTGTGGTTCATTTGAAGAAGTTTTCAGGTAATAGAATATGCTTTTCTCTGTTAGAGAACTAGTGTTTAGGATTTCAATCTGGTGGGCAGAGTATTTGGCCACATGTAGTAATAACCTTCCGCAAAGATCATCGTATAGATGAATTTAGCAACCAGATTTTGGCAGTACCTACTCTCACATTCTTGTTACAGTGAGTGGTATTTGTTCAAGTTCCACAGCCACATCCACGCACTTACACTTTCTTTTTAACATACAATTCATCCAAGGAGGAACATGGCATAGCATGAGTATATACAAATGAATGAATAGTGATGCTAGGGGTTGTGTGGGGTTTTTTAAAGTTATTTAAAATATTTACTTCCCTGTATTACAGATCAGTGGTTTTCAAATATGTAAAGCAGAAGAATTATTTTAAAATAAATTCCTAAAATAAGTAGAAATGTAATTAGAAGTTCTGAGTGAAGCAGGGCTGGTAAGGGTTTAGAGCCAAATCCTCTAGTGTTTCTTTGAACATAGTTTTGAAAAGCCTAATATTTAGAGGACCATAATAAACGTATTGAAATGTGAGTATTATTTAGCTAAATAGTACAGATTTTCTTGTGAGGGAAAAATCAAGATTTTTCATATCTTTTAGACTTAAAGGTACTAAATATCTGCTCTAAAGATAAAATAATCATTGTGGATTATCATTATGGATACATAATGGTGGATTGGGTGCCAGAGGACCTAGGTTCTGATCCCAGAACAAGTTACTTAACATTCTGGGCTTCAGTTTTCTCATCTCGAAAGTGAAGCAGTTGAACTAGAATTAGAAGAGATTTTAGAGATAATCTATTAATAGTCTGGTAATCAACTATTAAATCCACTTAACTCTGTGGAAAACCCTCTCAGACTATACAACTTTAGTAGTTTTAATATCTTTTTTTTCTTTAAGTAATCTGTATGCCCAAGTGGGGCTTGAACTCATGACCCTAAGATCAAGAGTTGCATGCTCTACCACTGAGTCAGCCAGATGCCTCAGTAGTCTTATCTTTATGTTGACTTGAGTCACAGTATTTTGTTCTCCCCTTTCTTCATAAATATCAAAAGGAAACATTAATATGATCTTTATTTCTTACAGGTTCAGCATGCACTGAAAAAATCTGAGAAGGCTTTGGATACCCTAAACAAAGCCATTGTCATTGATCCCAAGAACCCTCTATGCAAATTTCACAGAGCCTCAGTTTTATTTGCAAATGAAAAGTATAAGGTAAGATGTGTATTTTAATGGTTTTCAGCATTTTATTGCTTAAATTTTGCCCCTTCTTTTAATAGACCAAAAGTTATTTATACTTTTTCATCTCTAATAGTTTATTTTTCCCATTTTCAGAAGCTATTCATTTTGTGATTTTATTTCTTTATGAAATACTGATAGGTAGGATGGGTTGTATGGATATTTAGGAATATGTGTTATTCCTCGTAAGGATTTCATATATAGAAAGACAGTTTTTCCATCAGGGAGTTATCTTAAAGGTAAGACCTAAACTATCCTCTTAGGACCAAAATATCTGAACAGGTGGCAAATGAATGTGTGTGCATTATTCAACAGATATTTACTGAGTACCTATTGCATGTCAGGGACTAGGAATATAGTGGAAAGCAAAGCAAAGCAATCACATTTCCTGCCTTTGAAAAACTCACCATATAGTACCCTTTTAGAGGGGCAACAGACATTAATCAAATAATGATAAAAATAATACTTGTTGAGTACATAAAGGAAAAATATAGTGAGTTATGAAAGCTTATAACAAGGATACTTAGTCTAGTATGAAGTTTTTCTCTCTTCTCACACTGTTTTCCAAATTGTAGAGCTGTAGCATGAAAAAAGCTGAGCAAAGAAGATAAGGAAAATTGAGAAAGAAAAAAGAGGCATAAAGTGACAATGGGATTTTTGTCATCATTTACTCAATCATAAGCCATGAATCCAAAGTTTTGATTTAAAGTTCAGGTTACTTTTTTAATAAATTTAGGCTCTTCCTAAAAAGAGTAAAAGTTACCAAACAAACAAAAAAAACTCCAAAATTTAAGTACAGAATACGTTGGACCTAATAATCCATTTCAGTAGCTTCCCTAGAAATTAGTTCTTCTGGTACACATTGACATTTGCTGAAATTGAAAAATACAAAACCAATGACAAACTCTTAATATTTCCAGACTTATAAAGATATATAAAATCAACCATCTGATTTATTCTTTGTCATTTATTCAGTGATTCCCCTAATCTCTCTTTTTCTTTATCAAGAAGTGGATGTCTAGTCCTACTGTTTTTGTTCTTCTGTAAAAGCTACTTTTAAATCTAAGAAACACTTTACAACTTTTAACTTGCTCTTCGAGGTACTATAATTATAATTCATCATATGTTTTCATGTTTTTGCTTCATTGTATCTCTTTACATTTGTGGTCAGATTCTTCAATTGAAGGATTTTATTCAATTTATTGTTCTCAAAGCCATTTTAATTCCAACACACCTATGAAGTATGCCGTATAAATCAGCCCTGTTCTTGGTTCAAGAAGCCCAAATTCTAATCTGACCCATTGTTGAAGCTATAGTGGTCACAGCCATTTTTGACTACCAGCTTAGGGTTTGGCTAAATTATAAGGCCTACTTTGATGCACAGGTATATCCAGTATACCTCTATTAAAATAAAAAGGGGTATGAGGAAAAGTTACTGATTACTTCTGAGATGTCTTGGCCTGAAAAATGAAAAGCAAATGGTGGCAACCTCTCTGTGGCAAAAGCCTTGCTAAATATCACCCTATTTAATGAGCTGCATTGATAACAGGTAAGTCTTAAGTCTTTAAGGCAAAAATGAGAACTCTGATACTGTGTTAGACACTGTTTTTCAATGAGTCTTTGTAATTAGATTATTGAGGTGGGGAGGTGTGATAAATGAAATTTTTATAACAATTACAACACGCAGTTATAGAAAGAAAACCTACCCATTCTGAACTGTGTGTGGTGAGCAGTGAAGCATTGGGGTGCATTGTCCCGATTAAGATTTCTTTAAAACAGTGGTTCTCAAAGTATGGCCTGGGCACTTCTGGGGGTCCCCAAAAATCCTTTCAAGGAGTCTACAAGGTGAAAACTATTTTCATAATAATATTTAGATGTTATTTGCCTTTTTCACTCTTACCATCTCACTAATGTACAGTGGAATTTTCCAAAAGCTACATGACATATTGAATGCAGAAGCAGTTAAGAGAGTCCAGCTGTTTTCTTTTAACCAGAGATTTGCAAAAATGTTAAGCAGGCCACTATTCTTACTGACTTAATTGTTCTGAAAAAGTTATTTTTCATTAAAAAAATATTATCTATGTTAACATAATAGTTTGGTGTTGTTACTTTTAAATTAATGGATAAATATTTTTAAAACTTTTCATTTAATTTCTGATACAGTAAGTATTGATAGCTATAATCCACATTAACAAAAACTCTTTGGGTTCCTCAATAAGCTTTAAGAGTGTAAAGAAGTCTGGAGACCCAACAAGTGTAAAAATTGTTTTTCTGCAATATTAGAATCAGTCTCAGATTTCTTCGTTGTGGTACAGACTTTATCAGTCCCTGTCAGTAATATTTGACAGGTGTTAACATGGATTGTAAGTAAATAATATCTGTGACCACAGATCTTTTATCTTGATTCTTTATTCCATGTATATTTTACAATACTTAATAGTTTGGAAGGAATAGAGAACAGTCTTACCTCGTAGAATTATCATATGTAATAAGTCTTCCATTCCTAGACAAGCAGATGTGATTCTCAGACCCATTCAGCCCAGCAGTACTTTGAGTTTATTTCTCTTGGGCTGCCAGCGATTAGGAAGACAATGAAGTGTTAAGGATGCACCAGAGCCCCTTAAATACTTGTGTAAAAAACACAGCACTTAAAACAAATACACTGTCTAAGAAAGTGTGTGTGTGTGTGTGTTTGTGTATTTTTGCCTTTACTCTTCTTTTTTATTCCTTTTTATTATAGAAAATTTCAAACATCACTATACTGTGATAACGAATCCATGGAACCTACCACCCAGCTACTTTCACACTACTTTCCACAATAATATTTTATGTAAATCTTTTATTTTAGATAATGCCTATAAAAAAATTATAAAAGCCAAGAAATTACATTTGGCCTTAGTTTTAAGGGAGGGTCAGGTAGGAATGTATTAAACTTTTTTAGAACTGTGAAATAAGATTGGTTCCTTTTTCTTTATACCCTTCTTAGAGAAATAATACTAAAGTCATACCAATCAATGAATAAATCCCCTTATGTTACCCAAATGCTATAATCCTCTGATACCTTTACTAGCCCACTATCTTTGATCACTGCTTTATTCCTTATATCTTTGTGGGGGCTTTTTATGAAAGTAATAGGCTTGTTACCCAAAAATTCAAATAATATGAAAGTATAAAAAAATACGAAGTTGAATGTGCCTCATAAGGGGACCCTCCAGGGCGGAGCATTGTTAACTCAGAACATACTTCTTTAGATCTTTTTCTCATTATTTATATATTTTTCATTGCATCTAACAAAGTAGACTTAACCCTGTTGTGGTAGGCAGGGTAATGATCCTTCAAGGATGTCCATGGCCTGATCCTGAGCACCTGTGAATGTGTTACCTTACAGCAGAAGAAACTTCACAGATGTGATTAAGGATATGGACCTTGAGTTGGGGAGAATATCCTGCATTATTCAGGCGGTGCTAGTCTAATCACATGAATCTTAAAAGTGGAGGATCTTTCCCAGCTGTAGTCAGAAGCAGCATGAGAAGGACTCAACCAGCCTTTGTATTGTAGCCTTTGAAGATGGAGGAAGGAGGTTACAAGCCAAAAAATGTGGGCAGCCTCTAGATGCCAAGAAAGGCAGGGAAACAGATACCCTGCATAAAGGAAGGCACCTTGATTTTCGCCCAGTGAGACTCATATTGGACTTCTAATGCACAGACTATAAGATAAAAAGAAATTTGTCTTAAGCCATCAAAATTGTGGTAATTTGTTATGACAGAATAGGGAACTAATGCAACTACACATACTGTTCTATAATTTGCTTCTTTTCACTTCAACAGTCCTGTGGATAGATAGTTGACACTTAACCTTTTTTTCTTTTTTAACCTAACTTACATTGGATTTTGTTTTACTACAAAGAGGTACAGAGAAGAAAAGTAGATAACCTCTGTGGACATTAAAGAGAAATAAAATATAATATTTATGTTAGAAAATTCAAAAAATAGAGAAAGCTACCAAGGAAAAAATAGAAGGTCCCTCCTCCCCTTTTACCTCAATCATCCCCTTCCCAAAGGTAAGCCATTTATATGGGGCATATATGTATTGATTTCTGCCAGAAAAAAAGAAAAATTTATATGCTCACATAAATATAAAATATATGTGGGAATACCCACATAACTATTGGTATATGTGTGGCATATATGTTTTGTTACGAAAGAAATAGTATTATTGCACGTACTGTTTTGCATCTCTCTTTTGCTTCTTTTCTTTTAACATATGGTTGAGCACCTATAAATCTAGTGTTCCATTGAGAATGGACCACAATTTATTTAACTAGACTATGATTAGAACACCTTGATTGCTTCTAGTGATTTGCAGTAGCATGTTAGGTCGAATGTTCTTATAAAGATGATTTAGTGAATTTTTTTAATATATCCCTGAGATAAATTCCTAGCAGCAGCATTGCTGAATCAATGGTGCAGTTTTTAACTTAATAGATAATGCTAAATTGTCCTCACAAACAGGTTGCATCAGTTTACAATTCCACCTTCAGTAATGAGAATGCCTGATTCCTCTCTCTCATAGTAACTTTATGCAACATCAAGTTATTTTTATTTTTGTCCATTTGATAGGTGAAAAGTGGATAATATCTCATTTGGGGAACCAGTTTTATTTTTGATCATGTCTTTTAAATACAAATCTATTTCTCTATCATTTCTGTCAATTTCCTGAACCCTTTAGCAATGGTCAGAGATTTCTAGACAGTTTTGACTTAATTCAGAGGGCTAAATTTTAGACCCTTCATCAGTAGTTAAAATGGCAGGTTCGTAGTCAAAGCTTAGTGTTTGCATCAGGGAGACAGTTTATTAACAGAACTTCAGAATTGTTTTGTTCTGCAACTTAGTTTTCAAAACTCTTTCACACACAGTGTAATGGAGTATTATTATTTTAAATAAAATGGTGACCAAAGCAAGCATTGTCACCCACATGTCTGTGTGTTCTCCATGTACTCTGGTGAATTCCTGCCATTTCTTAGTTCCTTGTTGTCTTAAGTATTTTCATGCATTTTATTTTCACAACAAGAATTAACGCAGTAGGGAAGTGCATTGATTAATATCTAGTATAAGCTTTAGTTAAATGATTTGGGAAATCAAATAAAAACACTTGCTTAGTTAGAACTTTGTAAAATTTTGCTACTCTGTTTTTCTTTGCTTTTTTCAGTCTGCTTTACAAGAACTTGAAGAATTGAAACAAATTGTTCCCAAAGAATCCCTCGTTTACTTCTTAATAGGAAAGGTAAAGATTTGGGCCATGGTCCTAAACTGTGACTTTGATAACAAATACTAACTTCTGAAGAAGAAATATAATACATATTGTGCAACATCTACTGAGCAAATTCAACTAGAGCTCTGAACTAAATGCTCTGGGAATAAAGAATGGGTTTAATTAAAACATTTAAGAAGATGATATCCTGATGAAGGAGCAAGAACATACACACCATAATCCTAAACATACTATGGTTTTGGAAGTATATTAGCACTTGCAGCCAATGGCAGTCGTGAGTTCGTTACTGAGACTACGTCTTGGAAAGCTCTTAACTTCCAATTATCAACAAAATATGTAGGCATCCCCCAAAAGAAGAAAATTAATGGCTCTGTGTAGTCTTAATTAGAAGAACTGGCTTCCAAGATTTCCAAGACCAGACTAGTCAAGACTTTACAGACTTGGCCCCTAGATGCCAACTGGTGAAGGTAGCTGGGAACAGTGGACAGGTGTTAAGAGTTGATATAATAGCCTTTAAAAATCAGTGTACATAATGCTAATCAAGCAGCTTGTAGTCCATTTCTTTCATGTCATTGATCCAATCAGAGTATGATTTATTGGAAGCTCACTATCAGACAGAGGCAAGGAATTCTGAAAATATCTGAATATATTAGAAGGAACTCAGAAGTTAGTCTGAATTTTTCTATAGGATGAAAGTGGCCTACTCATCAGAATGGGTTTATAGCATGTAAATCAGAAGCCTATTTAAGTTATTAATGTATAGGATTTTATAATTGAAACTCACAACTTAATGAAAAATGTAGTGCTGCTGTTTATTTTTAGGTTTACAAGAAGTTAGGTCAAACACACCTCGCCCTGATGAATTTCTCTTGGGCTATGGATTTAGATCCTAAAGGAGCCAATAACCAGATTAAAGAGGCAATTGATAAGCGCTACCTTCCAGATGATGAGGAGCCAATAACCCAAGAAGAACAGATCAGTGAGTATCATCCGTAAGAATCAGGTTTGTATGTGTATCAAACCAGAGAGCTAATAAAACATCACCTCAGAGTTAGGCAAAGGGGAACAGATATTTCTTAATGACACAGAATAAACATGGAAATTTTCTTGAGTGTTGAATATTCAGAAAGCTACACTTTGCATAAGGATTTGTGGGCTGCTTTTAAATTTTTTTTTTTAACCATGGTGTATTCTTTATACCAAATGGAATTTTAGAGAAATTAAATAGGGCAATATATTAACAAAGTGCATGTGGAGTCAGGTAACTACTCTCCGTTTTGGATCTAATTTGCTGTGACTTTGACAAATCCATTGCAGATTTTTACCAGGACCTTAATTTGAATACATAACTAATGCCTGCCTTACCTGCTTCATAGGAATGTGGGGTGGGATGGAAGGGATGATAGATGTGACAATATGTTGAAGACATTATAAGTGCTAAGTGAATGAAGAATAAATTTGTGCACATTTTAAAGTATTGATAAAAAGTATTGACAGATCTGTAGTAATGACTAATCAAATTCTCTGAAGCTCTGGCAAATTCAAAATCTAAAAATACGGCTAATGTATATAAATTGAAGGGTCAAGAAAAGAAGAGGGAACAAAGAAGTAGTTTAAGGCAGTAGTAAATACTCTATCCCTAAATTGAGTGTATACCTTTTTTTTTTTTAGATTTTTTTTTATTTTATTTTAGAGAGCACACAGTGGGGGGAGGGGCAGAGGGAGAGAATCTTCACGCAGACTCCCTGCTGAGCATGCCCCGCCCCCCCCACACATGGGGCTCTGTCCCAGGAACCATGAGATGAACCTGAGCTGAAACCAAGAGTCAGATGCTCAACTGATTGAGGCACTCTAACTTGAGTGTATATCTTAACATAACTACTGAGAACTAAGTCCTTTTTTAAGATTTATTTATTTTTTAGACAGGGTGCGGGGCAGGGGCAGAAGACAGAGAATCTTAAGCAAACTCCACACCTAGCATGGAGCTGGATGCAGGGCTCGATCTCACAACCCTGAGATCACGACCTGGACCGAAACCAAGAGTGGGTTGCTCAACCGACTGTGCCACCCAGGCACCCCTAATAGTATTTTTTAATAATAAGAGAATTGAGAAACTTCTGATGAGATGAACTAAGATACCTTTGTTCCAGAAAACTTGGCAAAAGGCTTTAATTAAAATCATAATTCCTATAATCCCAATAACCCTTTTTAAACTGAAGGTATATTTTATATTTCTGTGGACTAGCAGGGACTGTTCCCAAAGTAGAGTCAACAGTTGGAGGGAATGTCAGTCTTTTTTTAATGTCTCGGAAAACTAGCTCTGACTCCTAGGGTAGGAATAAGGAATTCATTAGGGAGAGACAGCTTTAATAGTTAAAACTTTTTTTTTTTAAGATTTTTTATTTATTTGACAGAGACATAGCGAGAGAGGGAACACAAGCAGGGGGAGTGGGAGAGGGAGAAGCAGGCCTCCCGCAGAGCAGGGAGCCCAGTGCGGGGCTCGATCCCAGGACCCTGGGATCATGACCTGAGCTGAAGGCAGACGCTTAACGACTGAGCCACCCAGGCATCCCAGTAGTTAAAACTCTTAAAGGTTAAATGCAATGAACTAATCTTCTCAGACATGCTGTACAATAAAGAACCTAAATTGCATTTTATTGATGGATATCAGGATTTTTAAGGACCTTAATTTAAGATCTCATCTCTGCATAGAACAGTTTTCCTTATTTTCATGAACCAACAAGAAATATTTGTCAGATGCCTTACTGTAGACTTTTCTTTTTATTTTTTTAAAGTGGGAACAGATGAATCCCAGGAGAGCAGCATGACAGATGCAGACGACACACAACTTCATGCAGCTGAAAGTGATGAATTTTAACTTCTGGAAATCAGACTTTTGCAACTGGATGTGTGACTAGTGCTGACTTGTTTCTTGTCCCTCCATATACTGAGTCTTCACTCTTGAGCCGGCAGTGTCGTCATCCATCCCTTATACCATGAGAGTGCCACTTTCATTGGACCCTGACTGTACACAGAATGAAAGGCAGTGCAATATTTAGCTGCTAACAAGACTGGCTCTTTCACCAGTATGAATGACAATTTAGGGGGTAGGATGGGGAACTTTCTTTTCTTTCTTTTTTTTTCTTTAATCTCCCTTTGTTGGAAAGCTATCATGGAAGGAAGAGTTATGTTTTATCTTGAAGGAACCATTAGATATGGAAAATAGTGATGAACCAGAATTTCTTGGTTGTTTTTCCAAAAATTTTTTATTTGGTTCTGTTCCTGATTAACAGAGTGACTGACCTTCATTTCTAGGTTCTTCAAGAATGGTGTTAGCAAGTGCCAGATGGAACAATAAAAAGACATTGCCTATAACAGAGTAACTTGATTGCCAAGGAATGTAAATTACCTTAAACTTGCAGTGTCTCCCATAAGCAAATGTAATGGGCACATTGGGACTCATGTGTAGGAATCAAATATCCCTCCATACAGTGTACACTTATTCTTGGCAAGAATGCTTTAATGTCTAACCAAGAATTTTAATTTATTCATCTTGCTTCAAAGTGTTGATCATTGTCTTGGTATTGCAAACTTTAAAGTTGCCCCTTTATCATATTGCCTCTTCTCTTTGAGCTCTGTGGGATCACCTTTAACGTTCAGAGATGGTAGAGTGTTTGCCCACTGAAAAGCCAAAACAAGGCCCTTAATAACCATTTAAGTTCACCATAAGAATCAAAATGAGAACACTAAAGTGGAGAGACTTTAAGAGATCATGATAGCGAAAGCCTTAATACAATCAAAATTGTACCATAACCTTGAATCTATATTTGTTCAAGAAAATATCCCTTTGACTTTTCTAAGTGTTTAAGCAGGGTGCAAGAATGTGTAGTTACCTTTGGTTGAGGTCATTTCCATTCTTTTCGGCTCTCTGCTTCAAATTATTTTCAGTAGTGTGAGTCACCAAAATGTTTACCAAGAGTGATTGAGTTTAAGATGTTAGAAATTTTTAGCTGCAAAAAAACCCCCATTCTTATGAAGGAGATGAGTTCTCTCCTGAGTTTCTCATAATAAAAGTTGGTGTTTTCGGAGAATGGCCACAATTTTAAAGATCTAATTATGCGTAATAAAATGGGAATTATTGGAATTTCGCAGTAACAGATTTAAAGTCTTAAATTGTGTATCTCCTTTATTGTAATGTATTGAAATTTTTAGAGAAACTTTAGTTGTTAACATTTTTTTAAGTGCCAATGTCAGAATATAACAAATTATAGTTTCTTATGAATGACAGGCCTATGGTTATTATTTTGGATTATTTGATGAAGGACAAATTTATCTACTGGTTACCTGTACTTGTTAGTCAAGTTGTGAAAATAAGGTGGATTACAGAAGATGTGAACAAAATTTTAACCTGTAGACTCAGTAACTTCCTATCATTTACTGTTAATCTGCTCATTTGAATGTGGACCATCATAAATTAATTCAAGTCAGAGTCTTAGATTAGGTATTGGGTGCCAGAGAGCTATTTAACAAAATTTCCTACCTAAATCTATGTAATAATATGTGCTGCTTAAAGAAATAATTTATAAGAAAAAGGAAAGATTGGGAGTAAATGCATATCATTAAAAATTCCCAAAGGCTAGCACTTGGATCCTAAGAAATATTCCATTTTATTCATTAGTTCTGTAATATTTAATTTTATATTCCTTTTTTTTTAATTGGCACATCATAAGCCAGCTATATAACAGTATCAAATACAGAATTTCATAGAAAGCTTCAACCTGAGCTCTGTTACAAAGCCTAGCGAAAGCTAAGCTCAGAACATAATTTGCTGATGTATAATTATCTTTTTGTAGTAGGAATTTATGTCCTGTGCCAGAGTTGAGAGCCTTTCTGGTACTAATTTTGAGACCAAGGATAAAAGGATAGTTGTGGAAGGCACACCATGGCAATGGCAGGCTATGGGACACGCAGCCCAAGCTTAATCTGATTTCATTTTCCTCATACCTACTTTCAAAATGTTTAGGTATTTGAAGCCTTATTCCCACCTAGTAACTGTTTCTGGCTTTCTTGCTTGCTTTTTTTTTTTTTTTTTTGCCTGGAATGAGGATCAAACAACCAGAAAAGGACATATATTTTGATCAAGCAAAATGTTTGTTTGAAATTTCAGTAGTTACTTTGAAGGAAATTTAAAATACTAGGAACTTTATTAGTCTCTTTAAGCTTTTCACACACATACATATATGTGTACACACACACACTTGTTCAGAAGTTATGTTGTGGCATTGAATATTTTTCCCCCTTGGAAATGGTTCTTAACTCTAGGATTTTAGAAGGTTGGAAATATTTTTTCAAGCGAACAATGGTACTCAAAATAATGAAAGGTGGTCCCTACTTTTTCTGTATTTCATTATTTTAAAATTTTTGTTTTTTTCCAAGAACTGCAAGTTACATTTGAACCATGCTGCTGTTGTACCTTAAACAAAAACTCAGTGATAACCAGTATTTAGTCTATTAAAAATGCTCTTTTTGAAGAAAAAAGTTTGGAAGTCTCTGATTAGCCAGACTATAGTGTGGGTCTTCACTGAGAAATATGGTGACCCGTTTTCTTTGTGAAAACCCGGGAAAATGCAAGTGTGGGTGATGTGTGTGTTCTATTTGCATTGAAACAATGTAATTTTGTGTCTTTTTTTTTGCTTTTCCTGACTTATTTCAGAAATTGTACAGTCCTTGGGGGGGAGAAAGCCTTTTCTGTTAATATATTTGCATTCATTAAAGGATACAGAAAATCCAAATAAATTACTTTTGAAAGCAATTTATAATCAAGTTGTTGAAGCTACAGCACAGCTGTGCCATCCGTATTTTTATAGTAAAAGGCACAGCAAAATAGTGAAAAATTAACAGTTTTACATTCCACAGAAGTCTAGGGCAGTGTTTCCCTAAATGTTTTTTAAACTTAGACCCTCTTCTAATACATATATATACTTTTTTTAAAACTCACATCCTTTTTTAGCATTATTTGGAATTTCCAAAATAAATATTGTGACAAAAATGTGGTAATTTTTAGAATATATTTTTTTCAAACTACAGAAGCCCCTTGCCAGCAGCTGTTTGCAAGTCACCTGCTTATTCTTTAGTCATATGATTTCTGAAATTTATTTAAAAGGGACACAAAGCTTTTTTGTTCCAATTAGAATCTTTTAAAAATCAAAAAAATTTTTTTTAGATTTTATTACTATTTGTCAAAGAGAGAGAGCACAAACAGGGGGAAGGGCAGAGGCAGAGGGAGAAGCAGGTTCCCCATGAGCAGGGAGCCAGCCCGATGCAGGGCTTGACCCCAGGACCCTAGGATCATGACCTGAGCCGAAGGAAGACACTTCACCGACTGAGCCACCCAGGCGTCCCAAGAAAGAAAATTCTGAGAGAAGTAGAATATAGAAACTAAATTTTACCCTGGTTTGGTTATCTTGGATAAAGTATAGAGAGCTGAATGGTTTTGTTCCAACTTGAAGAAGGGATAGCAATAGAGAAAACACATGAAGTGGGGGATGAGTTGGGCAGATCAGTGGGAACGACAGGCTTCATAATCCTCCCTAGGACTTGCCATTTACTGTCAGTTGGACAGGGATAACTAGTAGAAGTGCAGACAGGAAGCAGTCTTTGGCTTGTTTAGCTGCTAATTAATGGTTCAGTGTAAGCTTTATAAGTGCAAACTTTGCTAAATAGCCACATTTAATGAAATCTTGCCATATGTACTGTGTTACTTGATCTGTCCATAGTATTTTCAGTCTTCAACCCTATAAAGTAGGTGTTTAACATTTTACAGAAGAGAAAATGGCTTCAGCTATTAGATGATATAGCTGGACACTTGGGCATTAGTGTATGTTCAAACCCTTTTATTCAGTTTTGGACTTCCTCTGGCAGTTTAAAATCATGTCTCTTGTTGACTCTTAGGTGTCCTCTCCAGCATTTTTAAATTAATCTGCTATAGAGTATCATAAAGTTTCGGTTTTACAGAGGAAACTTTAGTATCAACTGTAGATTCAAATCTATCACATGCATAGTCCTTTGATGGTGCTTTGATCTTGTATCCTGCCTGTTTCTCCTCACACTGAAATTGAAAGTGTTATCCCTCATTGAATGACTAGAATTTGCTTTAAGATAGAAAACAAAACTAAATTTTTTACTACCAGTTTCTTCTCCCTATCACAGCATTCTTTTCATATTCAGTACCCTCAAAATAGAGTTCTCAATTTGATGCTAAAAGCTACGTTTAAGGAGAAAATTCAAGTCCTTGAAAATACATAATGCTTCACCGGAGTTTGAGTAAGAAAAGGACTAACAGTAGAAGCCTAGAAGAACAATGAAGTGGAATTAAGGTTTCTAATCATCTATTTTTAAAAAGCACTAAACTAATCTCTAAGAAATAGAGATTTTGCCCTTCAGTAGCTCTGTGACCTTGAATAATTCACTTAAGCCTTTTTCTAATCAATACAAAAAAGATGAGATCTACCCTTCTTAGCTCACAGAGGACTGAGGATCAAATGTGGTAAATTACCATGGAAGTGCTTTGGTTGCACTGTGGTAATAATACAGTGGTAATAATAGGGTGGAGATGATGTCATGGAAAATTGATTTGGTTGATCCCAAGATATGATCCTGTGAGACAAGTTCACTGTAGAACGGTAAACTTTGAGTCTAGAACAGGGATTGTCTATGGCCTGCAGACCAAATGGCTCATTGCCTGTTCCATTTTATTGGAACAGCCGTGCCTATTTGTTTAGATGTCCATGGCTGCTTTCTCACTTCTGGGACAGTTGAATAGTGGCACAGAGACTATATGGCCTACAAAGCATAAATATTTCCTATCTGTATATATATTTTTAAATATACATGTATAGATTATGCCATACATATGATCTGACATTTTATATTTTGCAACCCCTGATCTAGAACTTATCAGCTGTATTGGCATAACCATCTGCAAATCACCCAAATAACGTGTTCTCTGTTGTGTGCTAGATTCTTCTCAACGCTTTGTGAGTTAAATCACTGGGCAAGGTGTTACATAAGAAAAAATTCATCCGTTCTTAGTTTTTTAATAGTAAAACTTGATTGGGTAAAGGGATTTCCTTGTATATAATGGCACCCCTTAAACTTATTGCCAGTTTGTAGCATGTATGCCAGTGCTACATCTGTGCCCATAATCATTTGACTATCTTGAATAATACTAGCATTTACTTACTTTTTATTTTGCATTTATGGATCTCTTTGATAGGAGAATAATCTCACTTCATCTTTACAGTCTTAAAAGGTAAGGCATGTATTATCTGCTTGATGCAAGAGGAAACTAAGGCTTAAAGAAACCAGAACATTTGCAAAAAGTGGAAACTCCCAAGAACAACTTGGCAGACTTTTGCTCACACATTATTGGCCAGAACTGGGTCATAGAATCCTCCCCAGATGCAGGGGATGCTGGTAAGTTTAGAATCTGGTAAAACAGAATGGGTTTGCTATGACTGGTTTAGATAAATCATGATTTATCTCCGGGGGTTGTACAGAAACAGATTTTGTTAGCAA
This sequence comes from Callorhinus ursinus, assembly GCF_003265705.2. Classification (NCBI taxonomy): domain Eukaryota; kingdom Metazoa; phylum Chordata; class Mammalia; order Carnivora; family Otariidae; genus Callorhinus; species Callorhinus ursinus. The sequence goes on from NW_027397112.1 coordinate 10,267,459, forward strand.
AGAAGGGGGAATGGCTGTTAGTTCTACAGCCAGGAGCCCCTGCCACACTGCTGTAAAGAAATTCCTGCTTTGGGGCAACTGTTCTTATATTCAACTCAGTGAACTTTCTTACCTAAGAGTTCGTAGGGTTTCTATTTAAGATTATACTATCTTCAAATAATGGTGTTTTTTCCTTTTTAATGCCTTTATAACATACCTCATTTCTTTCTTCCTTTTTAACTGCTATGGCCAGGACCACCAATGTTACATTGAGCAGGAGCAGCTGTAATAGCAAAAGCACTCACTGTCTTGCTCCCAGTGTTAAAGAAAATGCTTACACTTTCTCAAACTTTCAACTCGATAAAATCTCAATCCACTGTTATGCAGTATGTCCCCTTTGCTAATCTCATTGCTAACCCTAACACTCCCACTTCAACTACCATTTATGAGCACTGATACTCAATGAAGATACCTTTCTATTGCTAGTTTTCAGTGGTTCTCGTCATGACTATGTCCTGAAATATATGCATCTATTAAACATGTTGAGACTTCTGGGGCTGGAAAGCAATGGCAGTAGCCTGATGACAAATCTGCCCCTCGCTTTGCCAAAACAACTCTCAAATCGAATAGAACAAAGAAAAACTACACAGGATTCACGTCTTTCACTACCAGAAGCCTGTAACTTCAAATCGCCTCTAAGGGTGGGGGGCGGGGGGGGGGGATGAATCCAGTAGGGATCCTACTACCACCATAAGCCTGTGAGTGTAGAGAGTAAGGAAAGGGGTTGAATCTCTCAGGGACAGCGGAAGGGAGGAGTGGACTTAGAAGAAGCACAAACAAAATCTACAGGGGGAATAAATGGAACAATAAACAAAATACTGAACACAGTTTGGCACTCAGTAGGTCACAAGTCTTCTCTTTAGGGAAGGGTTTGAAAATGTGTAGGGCCAGGGGTGGCAGTCTCATAGAAGCCGTGTTTCTGGGGGAGAATGGGTAATGAAGAATTAATGAAAGAGAAGGCAGGAATGTCAGACCAACAGAAAAGAGAAACAAAGCACACCAATCTTTCTTCCCACACGCCAGCAAAATCTTTAAACTGCATGAAATAGGGTGGAACTGACAGATAAGGGCTCTGAAAATAACAGTTCTGTCCATGAAATTATTTGTAATACAGCACAGCCATCCACATCCTGCAAAAATCAGAAAATGTCAAAGCCTTTCTGCTGGTGAAGTCTCCCCAACAAACAACCACAAAGCCGAAGAAAAGACATATCCTTTTAAAAGCATCTGAGAAAGTGAAGAGCTACCCTATATCAGGAAAAAAAAAAACAAACAAAAAATGGTGAATTTGAATACACTAAAAACCTTTTGCATGACCAAAAAAAAAGTGACAAACTGGGAAGAAATATTTGCCCATATCTCACAAATAAAAGACTAATACTCCTAACGTATAAAAAAGTTTGAGAGGACATAAATAGTCCCAAAAAAGATTTAAAGATGGCTCTCAACCATGTAAAGTTGTTCACTTTCACTCTAAGAGAAATACAAATTAAAACTGCATTGAGAGACGCCTGGCTGCCTTAGCTGGTAGAGCATGGACTCGATCTCAGGGTCATGAGTTCAAGCACCACGTCGGGCATAGAGTTTACTTTAAAAAAAAAAATGCCTACACTGAGATGTCAAATCACTATGTTGTACACCTGAAACTAACGAAATCTTGTGTGTGTCAACTTTACTCAAAAAAAATTTAAAAACTACATTGAGATACAATTTCTCACCCAATAGATGGGCAAAAATTCAGAACTTGAATATAAACTCAGTTGACAAAGCTGTGGGAAAACCTACATTGGTGATGGGAATGCAATGTACTCTCCTACGTTGGTGATGGGAATGCAAAATGATACAACCCTCCTGAAGAGGAAATTGGCAGAGTATAAAACAAAACTTCATATATTTCTACTTTCCAACCCAGTGATCCCACTTCTAGGAATTTACCCTGAAGATGCACCTCAAAAGAATGAAAATACATATGTATGATTTTATTTATCACAGGGTTAGTTGTCATTGCAAAATATTGGGAGCTATCTAAATGCCCAAGTACAGAAGATTGGTTGGATAAACTGCAGGGCACACACAATGGAAAACCACGCAACTGTAAAAATGATGGAGGAAGCTGCCTTTCTGGCTCTCTTCACTCCCTAAGTAGCAGCAACAGCTTGCAGACTTTTCATACTCACCAAATTTTCCAGGAAAGCAACTACCACCTAAATGGAGAGAAGACTGCTTTGTTTTGTTTGAAACTTTACCAAGAAAGTGGTCAGTGTTCAGGAAAATGAGGTCACCTATAGCAATGCTCTCTGCCCATGGTATTGGGCAGGCAGTACACAGGCCTCCGCACTCTGCTTTTGAAATGTTCATAGGCAACTATGTAATGGGGCTGTTGGAGTCTCCTTTTAACTGCCTTACAACCAAAAACTTATTAAATTATCAGAGAGACATGAATACAAAGATCTAGTTTAATTGCATTAAAAAGATTCTTCCAAAAAAATGAAGATCTCTATGAACTGTTATAGAATGATTTTCAGATGTTATTAAGTGAAAAGTAAAGTGCAAAAGATCGTGTTACTTTTTATGTAAGAGAAAAAGGGAAATAAAAATATACATCTATCTGCTTATCTTCACAAAAGGAAACACTTGGAAGGACAAACCAGAAAATAGTGAAGTTGGTTACCAATATGGGGTGAGGGGGAATGTAGTGGAACGGATTCAAGGAGGGTGACACCTCTCTAAGGATACTTTTTTGTAACATTTTTACTCTTGAGAGCATATTAATTTGTCATACATTCAAAAAATAAGAATGGAAGGGGAAACTAAAATTGAAATAAAACAAACAAATGAACCTAACTATATTGCAAATGAGTACCATGACCATCCTGGGACGGGGAGTGGAGAGGAGACTAAGAAGGATTAAAGTGACTTACGACAGGCGCCTGGGGGGCTCAGTCATTAAGTGGCTGCCTTCAGCTCAGGTACTGATCCCACGGTCTTGGGATCAAGCCCTGCATTGGGCTCCCTACTGCTCAGGAAGCCCGCTTCTCCCTCTCCCACTCCCCCTGCTTGTGTTCCCTCTGTCGCTGTGTCTCTCTCTCTGTCAAATAAATAAATAATCTTTAAAAAAAAAAAAGTGACTTTCGAACACAGTATTTGACTGTATACTCTCCCCCTTGGACAGGGAAGGATGTGTATGTAGGGATGGGGGAAAAAGTACAAACAAATCCTGAACTCTTTAGTAACCATGCTTTAGTAGTATGGGTAAAGTGATTGGGAGACTTTGTTTTATTTTTTTTTTTTTTAAGATTTTACTCATTTGTCAGAAAGAGAGAGAGCACAAGCAGGGGGAGCGGCAGGCAGAGGGAGAAGCAGGTCTCCCACAGAGCAGGGAGCCCGATGGGGGGCTCGATCCCAGGACCCTAGGATCATGACCTGAGCCGAAGGTAGACGCTTCACTGACTGAGCCACCCAGGTGTCCCTGGAGACTATTTTAAATATCTTACAGGTTCGAACAAATGAATAAACACATTGATATCACTAGGGATCAGAATTCTCAAAGTAGAAGAAGATACGTATAACTATGAAAAGAAAGAACAAGAAACAACCCTGTGGGGATTAATTGGAATTGAAATTATTGTTTTGAACTCATGATTTCTAAAATATGTATATGTATGTGTATCTGCATATATACATGTATACACGTATTTATGTCTTAAATGTATATTTGTAGGTATGTGTGTGTATTTGTGTATTTACACCCATATATTTTCAACTCTCTCCTCTGAAAGGGCTAAAAACCAAAGACATCCCAGTAGCAACAAGCACACTTAGTGACCCAATATTGGTCTCATACCTTTCTCCACTAAAAAAACCAGGGCTCATAGAAATGGCTGATTCTAGGGTTAGGACAGGGAAAGTACACATTTTGCTATGCCAGAAAGGAAGAAAGAGCTAAAAAATAAAACCAAACCAAACCAAAAAATAAAAAATAAAAAAGATGGAGTTGTATCACAAGGATGCGGGAGCCAACATGAAGGGTCTCCCACTGGCCAAACCGGAGACATTTGATCTCCAGGTAAGTATAATAATGAATTATAAGCCATTTGGAGAAAAATAAGAATTCATGAACCCATATTAATAATAGGAAGGAAGGAAGGAAGGAAGGAAGGAAGGAAGGAAGGAAGGAAGGAAGGAGGGAGGGAGGGAGGGAGGGGGGAAGGGAGGAAGGAAAGTGGAGAGAAGAAAAAGAGGGTGTTCAGATTACTGTAATAGAAACACCATAGACCACATGGCTCAAAGGACATTCTCACAGTTCTGGAGGAAGTAAAGTTCAAGATCAAGGTGCCAGAAGATTCGGTGTCTGATGAGGGTCTGCTTTCTGGTTCATAGATAGTGGTCATCTAGCTATATCCTCACATGGCTAAAAGATGAAGGAGCTCACTGGGACCTCTTTTATAATGGCACTAATCCCATTCATGAGGGTTCCACCCTCCTGGTCTAATTGCCTCCCAGGGCCCCTCTCCTAAAACCATTACATTGGGGATTAAGATTTCAACATACGCGTTTGGGAAGGACATATTCATTCAATCTGTTCCATTCTTCCTCTGGCCCCCAAAATTCATGCCCTGCTGACATGCAAAATCCATGAAATCCTAACAGCCTGAAGTCTTATCTTGTTCCCATATCAACTCAAAAGTCTAAAATTCAAAGTCTCCTCTAAATATCATCTAAATCAGATATGGAGGGTACAATTTAACCTGTAGCGAACTCCTCTCCAGCTGTGAACCCGTGAAACCATACAAGTTGTGTGCTTCCCAAATGCAATGATGAGACAGGCACAAGCTAGACTTACTCACTCCAAGAGGGAGAAATAGGAAAAAAGAAGAATGAATGGTACCAAGCAAGTCCAAACCCTAATGGGGCATATTTCCCTAGACGTTAGGTTTGAGGATAATCCTTGCAGCTCGATGCTCTGCCTTCCAGATCCACTGGTGGCAATGTCATCCCCACAGCCAAAGGCTGACTGGTAAATGTAGAGGGAGTGCTAGACTCATCCTGTAACAATGATATTAATGATCGAATGATGCAAGAATCATCAATGGATGATAAATCTGGAGGGGAATTTTGATGACAAGCACTATATTTGCATGGTTTTAAATTGTTTCCTCCACACAGTTTATTAATTGCAAAGGAGAAAGAAGAATCAGCAGTGGAGAAATTAGATGGCTCCTCAACTGTATAGTCAAAATTACATCCAATGAAGGACAGCTAGATAATGTGTGCCTCCAGGTATAATATTCTGAAAGAGACACAACATCTATACAGTATTCCAGTCAAGAATGCATAACCTTGGGGCACCTGGGTGGCTCAGTCATTAAGCGTCTGCCTTCGGCTCAGGTCATGATCTCAGGGTCCTGGGATCGAGCCCCACATCGGGCTCCCTGTTCGGCGGGAAGCCTGCTTCTCCCTCTCCCACTCCCCCTGCTTGTGTTCCTGCTCTCGCTGTGTCTCTCTCTGTCAAATAAATAAAATCTTAAAAAAAAAAAGAATGCATAACCTTAATTTAAACAAAGGAAACATTGGACAAATACAAAATAAAGAACATATTACTTTAAAAAACAAAACATTTTTTGGAAGAGCCTCCATACTGTTTTCCAGAGTGGCTACACTAATTTGCATTCCCACCGACAGTGCAAGAGGGTTCCCTTTCGGGCGCCTGGGTGGCTCAGTCGTTAAGCATCTGCCTTCGGCTCAGGTCATGATCCCGGGGTCCTGGGATTGAGCCCCACATCGGGCTCTGCTCGGTGGGAAGCCTGCTTCTCCCTCTCCCACTCCCCCTGCTTATGTTCCTGCTCTCGCTCTCTCTCTCTCTCTGTCAAATAAATAAATAAAATCTTTAAAAAAATTAAAAAATTAAATTAAATTAAAAAAAAAAACAAGACAACTAAATGCAATACCTGACCCTAGACTGGATCCTGTCCTGGAAGAAAAAAAATCTTCTAAAGGACATCAGGAGGTCAAATGGCAAATTTAGAATATGTATGGTAGGGGTGCCTGGCTGGCTCAGTCGAAGAGTGTGCAACTCTTGATCTCAGGGTCGTGAGTTTGAGCCCCACACTGGGTGTAGAGATTACTTAAATAAATAAAAGTTTAAAAAAAAAGAATATGTACAGTATAATAAGGTATTATAAATTTATGAACTGTTGTTATGTAAGAGAATATCCCTCTCTTTAGGAAATGTACACTGAAGTATTTAGGTGTTAAAGGGCCATGATTTTTTTTACTCTTTTTTTTTTATTTAAATTCAATTAACGTACAATGTATTTTTGTTTCAGGGGTACAGGTCAGTGATTCATCAGTCTTATATAATTCCCAGTGTTCATTAAATCACGTGCCCTCCCCAATGTCCATCACCCAGTTACCCCCTCTCCCTGACGCCCCCTCCCCTCCAGCAACCCTCAGTTTGTTTCCTATGATTAAAAGTCTCTTGTGGTTTGTCTCCCTCTCTGGTTTTGTCTTGTTTCATTTTTCCCTCTCTTCCCTTATGATCCTCTGTTTTGTTTCTCAAATTCCACATATCAGTGAGATCATATGATAACTGTCTTTCTCTGATTGACTTACTTCTCTTAGCATAATACCCTCTAGTTCCATCCACATTGTTGCAAATGGCAAGATTTCACTTTTTTGATGGCTACATAATATTCCATTGTATACATATACCACATCTTTATCCATTCATCTGTAGATGGACATCTGGGCTCTTTCCATAATTTGGCTATTGTGGACATTGCTGCTATAAACATTGGGGTGCAGGTGCCCCTTTGGATCACTACATTTGTATCTATGGGGTAAATACCCAGTAGGGCAATGCTGGGTCTTAGGGTAGCTGTATTTTCAACATTTTGAGGAACCTCCATACTGTTTTCCAGAGTGGCTGCACCAGCTTGCCTTCCCACCAACAGCGTAGGAGGGTGCCCCTTTCTCCGCATCCTTGACATCTGTTGTTTCCTGACTTGCTAATTTTAGCCATTCTGACCAGTGTGAGGTGGTATTTCATTGTGGTTTTGATTTGTATTTCCCTGATGCCAAGTGTTGTTGAGCATTTTTTCATGTGTCTGTTGAAGGGCCATGATATGTATAATTTACCCCTGAAAGTCTCAGAAAAAGGAATATATACACACACACATATGTAATTATGTATATAGACAAATATAAATAAATCTATAGACACATTCACACATAAGTATATATACATATATGTATATGTGTGAGTGTGTGTGTGGAGGGAGAGAGAGAAAAGGAGAGTAAATAAGGTACATTTTAACAATAGGTGAATCTGGGTAGAGAATGTTTTTTGTAATATATATGTATTTTTTTTTTCTTAAGTAGGCTCCATGCTCAACGGGGCTTGAACTCACCACCCTGAGATCAAGAGTCACATGCTCTACCGACTAAGCCAGCCAGGCACCCCTGGACTATTTGTATTTTTGCAACTTTTTTTTAAAGATTTCATTTATTTATTTGAGAGAAAGTGAGCAAAAGAGAGAGTATGAGCAGGGGAAGTGGGAGAAGGAGAGGCAGATTCCCTGCTGATCAGGGATCCTGATGCGGGCTGATCCCAGGACCTCTGAGATCATGACCCAAGCCCAAGCAGATGCTCAACCAACTGAGCCACCCATGCACCCCTACTGTTTTATTCTTATCAAAGATATACGTTTGTATAGTTTAAATAGTGAAAAAAATTCAAAATTGCAAAATAGACCAGTCTGTTCCTTAAATGGAAATCATTTTCATCTATTTTGCCAGTTTCTCTTAATATTTATCTCGATTTCCCAATTACAACATCTGATTTTTCAGTGTTAGGAGTTATCTATTGCGTGCCTACAGAGGAAAATGAAGATTTATGTTTCCTCTTTTGCTTCCCCCTGAGCACATAAGCTTCCCATTCTCCCTTCTATATAGTTATAATTGTGGCTAGAATAGTACCCAAAGTTTAGAATTTCAGAACTTTTTAAACCCTGTTCACAACTGAGCCACATGGCAACCTACAATTTCCTTCCCTGTGCAGTTTTGTTTTCCCTAGAATTCTTTGCCTCATTTCTCATTTTAAGCTTTTAAATACTTATCATTAATTCAACTCCAAACTCTACCATTTGTCCAAATCTCCTCTCAAGATGGCTGACTATATTAGTTATTCCTTGAATTTCATCTTGAAGTATCTTCTATAGGTTTCAGAGCTTCTGTCTGGACTGGTTGCATTCTTTTCATCAATAGCTGTCCCCATGAGATCTCCCTTTACCATCCTCCTAGAGATTCTCTTTGCTCTTCCTTTATGATGGTTCTCTTGTTTCCTGAATCCAATACCTTGCACATCCTTCATTTATACCATTATCTTGGCGAAGTTTTTTTATTAGGGAATGTTCTTGGGATCAACATCGATGGAAGAGAAACAAAGGAAGCAGGATTGAACAGAGGGAGAGGCTGAGCTACGGTGAAGTCTCAATGAAGACCTAAGCAGACTCTGGACAGCTCCGAAGCTGGATATTTTAGGAACATTAACTCAAGGTTAAACCCAAGACCCTTAGATTCAGAATGTCAAAGGTAGGCAATATGAGAGAAGTTACTGAAGACCTCCTGCTTGTTTAATGCAATATTTCCATATTCCTTCAACGAGTTAAGCGGGGAGCAAGTTAAGAGGCACATGGGTGAAAAAGACGTGTAATTTTATCTGAAGAGCCAGTCCTTCTCTACCTCAGCTGCTGCAGACTCCCAGCCAATATGGAAGCCTCTGTGAGCAGAATTTTCTTCCTCTAATTGGCACAAGAAGGTTGAAGCCACCTAACAATCTTATCTGGATGTTACAGTCTGCAGAAACTCAATTTGACACTTTCCCTGAGAGATAATGGGAGACTCTGCTTGGCTCAATGCGGAGATTCCGAGGAGGTCAGGCATTTCTACTAAACTTTCACTAGGGCAGGTGTGGAGCTTCAGCAACCAGGAGTTTTTGCATAGATCCTTAAGATTAATTCCGCAGACTTTCTGACAAACACAAACATCTTGTTTACTCAATTTCCAAGTAAAAACATATTTTCCACCTTTTAGAAACTTTTCTCAAATATATATTCAAAAACAAGTTTTACATAATTATGCTTATGACTCTTGATTTCAACTCAGGTCATGATCTCAGGGTCTTGGGATTGAACCTGGAGTTGGGCTCTGTGCTCAGCAGGGAGTCTGCTTCTCCCTCTCCCTCTGCCCCTCCCCCCACTTCTGCCCTCTCTCTCTCTCAAAAAAAAAAAAAAATCCTGAAACTGTTGGAACTAACAACTGAGTTTAGCAAGGTTGTAGGATATTGGATCAATATACAAAAATCAATTGTATTTCTACACACTAGCAATGAACAATGAAAAAATCTGAAAATGTAATAAAGAAAACAATTTCACTTACAATAGCAATAAACAACAACAACAATAACAGTGAATGGCAGGGATAAATCTAGCCAAAATGGTGCTAGACTTGTGCACTGGAAACTACGAAACATTATCGAGGACACTAGTACAAATGGCAGAGTAGCAAACCCCAAAAGTCCAGCCCTCCACCAAAGCAGGGAATAAACTAGCAAAAATGGTCGGAATCCACTTTATCGGAACTGAAGACAAATCAGAAGTTTACAGCAACTGCGCCAATGACTCAATCAAGAAAAAAAACATTTGGGGGCGCCTGGGTGGCTCAGTCGGTTGAGCTTCGGAATCTTGATTCCTGTTCGGGTCAGGATCTCAGGGTGGTGTGATGGAGCCCCTGGGAGGCTGGCTCCATGCTCAGCGGGGAGTCTGCTTAGAGGTTCTTTCTCCCTCTTCCTCTGCCCCTCCCCCAGCTCTCTCTTTCTCTAAATAAACAAACAAATGAAAGAAAGGAAGAAAGGAAGGAAAGAAGGAAGAAAGGAAGGAAGAAAAGAAAGAAAGAAAGAGAGAGAGAGAGA